>NC_053023.1:160080437-160242563 GCF_003073215.2 Triticum urartu | reverse complement strand
GAAGCCATCTAGATACTAACTATGGACCCGTAGGTCTGAATTAAACTACTCACACTTCATCGGAGGGGCTTGGATGATGATGTAGAAGCCCTCCGTGATCGATGCCCCCTCCGGCGGAGCTCCGTAAGTTGGGTAACGCCAGGGTTTTCCCAGTCACGACGTTGTAAAACGACGGCCAGTGAATTGTAATACGACTCACTATAGGGCGAATTCGAGCTCGGTACCCGGGGATCGTTTGGGGGTACGTGGGTATATATAGGAGGAAGAAGTACGTCGGTGGAGCAACAGGGGGCCCACGAGGGTGGAGGGCGCGCCTGGGGGGGCAGGCGCACCCCCCTACCTCGTGGCCCCCTGTTAATTGGCTTGACGTAGGGTCCAAGTCTCCTAAGTTGTATTCAGTGAGAAAATCACGTTCCCGAAGGTTTCATTCCGTTTGGACTCCATTTGATATTCCATTTCTTCGAAACCCTAAAACAGGCAAAAAACAACAATTCTGGGTTGGGCCTCCGGTTAATTGGTTAGTCCCAAAAATAATATAAAAGTGGATAATAAAGACCAATAATGTCCAAAACAGTAGATAATATAGCATGGAGCAATCAAAAATTATAGATACGTTGGAGACATATCAAGCATCCCCAAGCATAATTCCTGCTCGTCCTCGAGTAGGTAAATGATAAAAACAGAATTTTTGATGCGGAGTGCTACTTGGCATAATGTTAATGTAATTCTTCTTAATTGTGGTATGAATATTCAGATCCGAAATATTCAAGACAAAAGTTCATATTGACATAAAAATGATAATACTTCAAGCATACTAACTAAGCAATTATGTCTTCTCAAAATAACATGGCCAAAGAAAGTTCATCCCTACAAAATCATATGGTTTAGTCATGTTTCATTTTCGTCACACAAGAATGCTATCATCATGCACAACCCCGATGAAAAGCCAAGGAATTGTTTCATACTTTAGTAATCTCAAACCTATAAACTTTCACGCAATATATGAGCGCGAGCCATGGACATAGCACTATAGGTGGAATAGAATATAATGAGGGGGTTATGTGGAGAAGACAAAAAAGGAGGAAGTCTCACATCAACGAGGCTAATCAATGGGCTATGGAGATGCCCACTGATTGATGTTAATGCAAGGAGTAGGGATTGCCATGCAACGGATGCACTAGAGCTATAAATGTATGAAAGCTCAACAAAAGAAACTAGTGGGTGTGCATCCAACTTGCTTGCTCACGAAGACCTAGGGCACTTGAGGAGGTCCATTGTTGGAATATACAAGCCAAGTTCTATAATGAAAAATTCCCACTAGTATATGAAAGTGAGAACATGAGAGACTCTCTACTATGAAGATCATGGTGCTACTTTGAAGCACAAGTGTGGCAAAGGATAGTAACATTGTCCCTTCTCTCTTTTTCACTCATTTTTTGGGCCTTCTCTTTTTTATGGCCTTTCTCCTTTTTGGGCCTTCTCTTTTTTATGGTCTTTCCTCTTTTTTATATTCCTCACTTGGGACAATGATCTAGAAAATTATGATCATCACACTTCTATTTATTTACAATTCAATGATTACAACTCGATACTAGAACAAAGATGACTCTATATGAATGCCTCCGGCGGTGTACCGGGATATGCAATGAACCAAGAGTGACATGTATGAAAGAATTATGAACGGTGACTTTGCCACAAATACTATGTCAACTACATGATCATGCCAAGCAATATGACAATGATGAATGTGTCATGATGAACGGAATGATGGAAAGTTGCATGGCAATATATCTTGGAATGGCTATGGAAATGCCATAATAGGTAGGTATGGTGGCTGTTTTTAGGAAGATATAAGGAGGTTTATGTGTGAAAGAGTGTATCATATCACGGGGTTTGGATGCACCGGCGAAGTTTGCGCCAACTCTCAATGTGAGAAAGGGCAATGCACGGTACCGAAGAGGCTAGCAAGGATGGAAGGGTGAGAGTGCGTATAATCCATGGACTCAACATTAGTCATAAAGAACTCACAAACTTATTGTAAAAATCTACAAGTCATCAAAAACCTCGGTACTACGCGCATGCTCCTAGGGGGATAGATTGGTAGGAAAAGACCATCGCTTGTCCCCGACCGCCACTCATAAGGAAGACAATCAAATAACACCTCATGTTTCAAATTTGTTGCATAACGTTTACCATACGTGCATGCTACGGGACTTGCAAACTTCAACACAAGTATTTCTCATTTTCACAACTACTCAACTAGCATGACTTTGATATTATTCCTCCATATCTCAAAACAATCATGAAGCATCAAACTTCTCTTAGTATTCAACACACTCATAAGAAAGTTTTATTATTAATCTTGCATACCAAGCATATTAGGATTTTAAGAAAATTACCATGCTATTAAGACTCTAAAAATAATCTAAGTGAAGCATGAGAGATCAATAGTTTCTATAAAACAAATCCACCACCGTGCTCTAAAAGATATAAGTGAAGCACTAGAGCAAAACTATAGAGCTCAAAAGATATAAGTGAAGCACATAGAGTATTCTATCAAATTCCAAATTATGTATGGCTCTCTAAAAAGGTGTGTACAGCAAGGATGATTGTGGTAGACTAACAAGCAAAGACTCAAATCATAAAAGATGCTCCAAGCAAAACACATATCATGTGGTGAATAAAAATATAGCTCCAAGTAAAGTTACCGATAGAAGTAGACGAAAGAGGGGATGCCTTCCGGGGCATCCCCAAGCTTTGGCTTTTAGGTGTCCTTATATTATCTTGGGGGTGCCATGGGCATACCCAAGCTTAGGCTCTTGCCACTCCTTGTTCCATAATCCATCAAATCTTTACCCAAAACTTGAAAACTTCACAACACAAAACTTAAAGTAGAAAATCTCGTGAGCTCCGTTAGCGAAAGAAAACAAAAAGACCACTTCAAGGTACTGTAATGAACTCATTAATTATTTATATGGGTGTTATACCTACTGTATTCCAACTTCTCTATGGTTCATAAACTATTTTACTAGCCATAGATTCATCAAAATAAGCAAACAACACACGAAAAACAACATATGTCAAAAACAGAACAGTCTGTAGTAATCTGTAGCTAGCGCAAGATATGGAACCCCAAAAATTGTAAAATAAATTTCTGGACGTGAGTAATTTATCTATTAATCATATTAAGAAAGAATTAACTAAATAGCACTTTCCAAATAAAAATGACAGCAGTTCTCGTGAGCGCTAAAGTTTCTGTTTTTTACAGCAAGTTCAACAAGACTTTCCCCAAGTCTTCCCAACGGTTCTATTTGGCACAAACACTAATTAAACACAAAAAACATAACCAAAACAGAGGATAAATAATTTATTTATTACTAAGCAAGAGAAAAAAGCAAGTAATAAAAATAAAATTGGGTTGCCTCCCAACAAGCGCTATCGTTTAACTCCCCTAGCTAGGCATAACAAGCAAGAATAGATCTAAGTATTGCCATCTCTGGTTTTCAACTTTTTAGCGGAATCAGGCTCGAATCCGGGAGGTTATTTACGTTTCCCTTCATATTATGAAATTTTTAGATCTAACGAATCCAACCGCTTATTTCAAAGGGTAATCAACATGTTCATGCGGTGAATATTTCCACTAATGTTCTTAAGAGGTTCAAGAGATTTCTACAAGATTTTAGTAACTTCACAAATTTTTGCAAAAACTTGTGTCTCTTCCTGGGTAGGATGAGGCCCCTTTTGTTGAGGTAGTGTTCCCACTATACCTTCAATAATTTCAAGCGCAATATGGGGATCGATTTCAATAAAATTGCCTTTCGCAACGCAATCCAAGAGTTGTCTATGAGACATATTCAATCCAACATAAAAATTGCGAAGCGAAATTCTCACGTTTATTTCAGAGGTACAATTAGGATATGACTCCATTATTCTCAACCAGGCATCTTTTAAGTTTTCTCCTAGTCTTTGTTTAAAATTTAGAACTTCATTCTCGGGAGACAACGGAGAAGATATGAGACTAGCCATGACGACAAGCAAGCAAACAAAAGGCAAACGGGCAAAAAGAGGCAAATATAGAAAGAGAGGGAGGAAAGAGAGAGAGAGAGTGCGAATAAAACGGCGAGGGTGAAGTGGGGGAGAGGAAAACGAGAGGCAAATGGCAAATAATGTAATGCGGGAGATAGGGATTGTGATGGGTACTTGGTATGTTGACTTTTGCGTAGACCTCCCCGGCAATGGTGCCAGAAATTCTTCTTGCTACCTCTTGAGCACTGCGTTGGATTTCCCTGAAGAGGAGAGTATGATGCAGCAAAGCAGCGTAAGTATTTCCCTCAGTTTTTGAGAACCAAGGTATCAATCCAGTAGGAGGCTACGCGTGAGTCCCTCGTACCTACACAAAAACAATAGCTCAACGCAACCAACGCGCTTAGGGGTTGTCAATCCCTTCATGGTCACTTATGAAAGTGAGATCTGATAGAGATGATAAATAATATTTTTGGTATTTTTGGTATAGAGATGCAAAGTGAAAAGTAAAAGGCAAAGTAAAAAAGCAAAGCAATAATAAAGTGATGGAGATTGATATGATGAGAAAGAGACCCGGGGGACATAGGTTTCACTAGTGGCTTCTCTCAAGAGCATAAGTATTCTACGGTGGGTGAACAAATTACTGTTGAGCAATTGACAGAATTGGGCATAGTTATGAGAATATCTAGGTATGATCATGTATATAGGCATCATGTCCGAGACAAGTAGACCGACTCCTGCCTGCATCTACTACTATTACTCCACTCATCGACCGCTATCCAGCATGCATCTAGAGTATTAAGTTAAAAACAGAGTAATGCCTTAAGCAAGATGACATGATGTAGAGGGATAGTTTCATGCAATATGATAAAAAAACCATCTTGTTATCCTCGATGGCAACAATACAATACGTGCCTTACTGCCCCTTCTGTCATTGGGAAAGGACACCGCAAGATCGAACCCAAAGCTAAGCACTTCTCCCATGGCAAGAAAAACCAATCTAGTAGGCCAAACCAAACTGATAATTCGAAGAGACTTGCAAAGATAACCAATCATACATAAAAGAATTCAGAGAAGATTCAAATATTATTCATAGATAGACTGGATCATAAACCCACAATTCATCGGTCTCAACAAACACACCACAAAAAGAAGATTACATCGAATAGATCTCCACGAGAGAGGGCAAGAACATTGTATTGAGATCCAAAAAGAGAGAAGAAGCCATCTAGCTACTAACTATGGACCCATAGGTCTGAAGTAAACTACTCACACTTCATCGGAGGGGCTTGGATGATGATGTAGAAGCCCTCCGTGATCGATGCCCCCTCCCGCGGAGCTTCGGAACAGGCCCCAAGATGGGATCTCGCGGATACAGAAAGTTGCGACGGTGGAATTCGGTTTTTGGCTCCGTATCTGATCGTTTGGGGGTACGTGGGTATATATAGGAGGAAGAAGTACGTTGGTGGAGCAACAGGGGGCCCACGAGGGTGGAGGGCGCGCATGGGGGGGGGGGGTAGGCGCGCCCCCTACCTCGTGGTCTCCTGTTAATTGGCTTGACATAGGGTCCAAGTCTCCTGAGTTGTATTCGGTGAGAAAGTCACGTTCCCGAAGGTTTCATTCCGTTTGGACTCCGTTTGATATTCCTTTTGTTCGAAACCCTAAACCAGGCAAAAAACAACAATTCTGGGCTGGGCGTCTGGTTAATAGGTTAGTCCCAAAAATAATATAAAGGTGGATAATAAAGCCCAATAATGTCCAAAACAGTAGATAATATAGCATGGAGCAATCAAAAATTATAGATATGTTGGAGACGTATCAAACAATCATAACCTAGGGTGACACAGAACTAGCTCCAATTCATCAATGTAATGTAGGCATGTATTCCGAATATAGTCATACGAGCTTATGGAAAAGAACGTGCATGACATCTTTTGTCCTACCCTCCCGTGGCAGCGGGGTCCTAGCGGAAACTAAGGGATATTAAGGCCTCCTTTTAATAGAGTACCGGACCAAAGCATTAACACATAGTGAATACATGAACTCCTCAAACTATGGTCATCACCAGGAGTGGTCCCGATTATTGTGACTTCGGGGTTGCCGGATCATAACACATAGTAGGTGACTATAGACTTGCAAGATAGGATCAAGAACTCTCATATATTGATGAAAACATAATAGGTTCAGATCTGAAATCATGGCACTCGGGCCCTAGTGACAAGCATTAAGGGTGTGTTTGGATGCTGCCCAAGCTAGCCCTGCCAACCCATGGGCGTGCCAAAAAATTGGCGCAGGATTCCTCCGCCCATGGCTTGCCCAGAAGTTGGCGGAAAATTGAACTGAGAAAGCTAGCGTGGTCAGGGCGAGCCAATTTATTCGCAGTCATCCAAACAAGCGCCCACACCCGATCAACTACCAACTTTTTGGTTGGGCTGCCCTTGGCTCCAATCCAAACACGCCCTAAGCATAGCAAAGTCATAGCAACATCAATCTCAGAACATAGTGGATACTAGGGATCAAACCCTAACAAAACTAACTCGATTACATGATAAATCTCATCCAACCCATCACCGTCCAGCAAGCCTACGATGGAATTACTCACACACGGCGGGGAGCATCATGAAATTGGTGATGGAGGATGGTTGATGATGACGTTGGCGACGGATTCCCCTCTCCGGAGCCCCGAACGGACTCCAGATCATCCCTCCCGAGAGGTTTTAGGGCTTGGCGGCGGCTTCGTATCATAAAACATGATGAGTCCTTCTCCTTTATTTTTTTCTCCCTGAAAGTGAATATATAGAGTTGGAGTCGAGGTCAGAGGAGCTCCAGGGGGCCCACGAGGAAGGGGGGCGCGCCCAGGGGGCAGGCGCACCCCCCACCCTCGTGTCTAGGGTGTGGGCCTCCTAGTCTTGATCTTTTGCCAATATTTTTTATTATTTCCAAAAAGACGCTCCGTGGAGTTTCAGGTCATTCCGAGAACTTTTGTTTCTGCACATAAATAACACCATGGCAATTCTGCAGAAAACAGCGTCAGTCCCGGTTAGTTCCATTCAAATCATGCAAGTTAGAGTCCAAAACAAGGGCAAAAGTGTTTGGAAAAGTAGATACGACAGAGACGTATCAACTCCCCCAAGCTTAAACCTTTGCTTGTCCTCAAGCAATTCAGTTGACAAACTGAAAGTGATAAAGAAAAACTTTTACAAACTCTACTTGCTCTTATTGTTGTAAATATGTAAAGCCAGCATTCAAGTTTTAAGCAAATATTATAGACTAACCATATTCACAATAACACATAGGTCTCATGTTTACTCATATCAATGGCATAATCAACTAGCGAGCAATAATAATAAATCTCGGATGACAACACTTTCTCAAAACAATCATAATATGATATAACAAGTTGGTATCTCGCTAGCCCTTTCTGAGACGGCAAAACATAAATGCAGAGCACCTTTAAAGACCAAGGACTGACTAGACATTGTAATTCATGGTAAAAGAGACCCAGTCAAGTCATACTCAATGTAAACTAACAATAATGAATGCAAATGACAGCAGTGCTCTCCAACTGGTGCTTTTTAATAAGAGGATGATGACTCAGCATAAAAGTAAATAGATAGGCCCTTCGCAGAGGTAAGGAGGGATTTGTAGAGGTGCCAGAGCTCGGTTTTGAAATATAGGTGAATAATATTTTGAACGGTATACTTTCATTGTCAACATAACAACCAAGAGATGGCGATATCTTCCATGCTACACACATTATAGGCGGTTCCGAAACAGAATGGTAAAGTTTATGCTCCCCCTTCCACCACAAGCATCAATCCATGGCATGCTCGAAACAACGAGTGCCTCCAACTAACAAGAGTCCCAGGGGGAGTTTTGTATGCAATTATTTTGATTTAGTTTGCATAAAGCATGGGACTGGGCATCCCGGTGACCAGCCATTTATCTCGTGAGTGAGGAGCGGAGTCCACTCCTCTTGAGAATAACCCGCCTAACATGGAAGATACAGACAGCCCTAGTTGATACATGAGCTATTCGAGCATACAAAACAGAATGTTTATTTGAAGGTTTAGAGTTTGGCACATACAAATTTACTTGGAACGGCAGGTAGATACCGTATATAGGTAGGTATTGTGGACTCATATAGAATAACTTTGGGGTTTATGGGATTGGATGCACAAGCAGTATTCCCGCTTAGTACAGGTGAGGGCTAGCAAAAGACTGGGAAGCGACCAGCTAGAGAGCGACAACAGTCATGAGCATGCATTAACATTAATCAACACCGAATGCAAGCATGAGTAGGATATAATGCACCATGAACATAAATATTGTAGAGGCTATGTTGATTTTGTTTCAACTATATGCGTGAACATGTGCCAAGTCAAGCCACTCGAATCGTTCAAAAGAGGATACCACCCTATCATACCACATCACAACCATTTTAATAGCATGTTGGCATGCAAGGTAAACCATTATAAGCTCCTAGCTAATTAAGCATGGCACAAGAAACTATGATCTCTAGTTGTCATTCCAAGCATGTTTATTCATAATAGGCTGAATCAGGAACGATGAACTAATCATATTTACAAAAACAAGAGAGGTGGAGTTCATACCAGCTTTTCTCATCTCAGTCAGTCCATCATATATCGTCATAATTGCCTTTCACTTGCACGACCGAACGGTGTGGATAATAATAATAGTGCACATGCATTGAACTAAGCTGGAATATGCAAGCATTCAATAAACAGGAGAAGACAAAGCAATATGAGCTCTTTTGTCAGATCAACAATAATGAATATAAGAGCCACTTCAACAATTTAATCATGGTCTTCTCCTATCGACCCCCAAAGAAAAGAAAAGAAATAAAACTATTTACATGGGAAAGCTCCCAACAAGCAAAAAAGAACAGGAAATCTTTTTGTGTTTTCTTTTTAATTAGTATTACAAGCATGGAAATTAAAACTAGCTAAAAGGTACAACTAATTTTGTTTGGTTTTTCTTAAGGTTTATTAAGCACTCAAGAAGAATGCATAAAAAGAGAAAATAAACTAGCATGGATATTACAATGAAAAAGTATGAGCACCGACATCTAGCAATGAGTGTGTGAACATGAATATAATGTCGATGAGAAATACGTGCTCCCCCAAGCTTAGGCTTTTGGCCTAAGTTGGTATAATGCCACGGATGGCCTGGCGGATATCAAAAGTTGTAGTTGGGGTCGTACTGAGATGCAGCAGTCATTGCATCATGGGCTGCAGCTTGGAGGCGAGCTATCTCAGCTCTCCTCTTATACTCTTCCGCCTCCTCTCTGGTTATAGAATATCTCCCTTTTGCCTGAAAGTCAAAGAAAGTAGAAGCAGGGAGAGCGATGTGATAGCTGTGTCGTCTGTCAAAGAGTAGTCGGTACTGGAGGAACTGATCGTTCCTTTCAACAAACTGATGACGAACTATAGCCTCATAATCCAAATAAGCAGGAGGAAACTCAATATCATCCTCACGTATGGTTATACCAAGAAAATTAGCTATGCGGGTTGCATAAATTCCAGGAAAGAAATCTCCATTAAATATATTAAGATGCAACTTACGTGCAACAATGGCTCCCAAATTATAAGATTTATCTCCTAACACAGCACTCCTAAGAATGCTGGGGTCAGGGACACACATGTGACATGCTTCATCTTTACCGTTAATGCATCTACCTATGAAGAGAGCAAAATAATGTATAGCAGGAAAGTGAATGCTCCCTATGGTAGCTTGTGCTATATCTCTAGATTCCCCCACAGTTATACTATTAAGAAAATCTCTAAATTCAGATTTGCGAGGTTCACTAGTACTACCCCATTGTGGAAGTTTGCAAGCAGTGGTAAAGTCCTCTAAGTCCATAGTGTAAGAATTTTCATAAAGATCAAATAGGACAATTTGAGAATTACGTGAAGATGAAAATTCAAACCTCCTCACAAAGGAGCCATAGTAGGAAAATGTAAACTTCAAATAAAAGTAAACCAAACTCAACAAAATTGATAGCAACTACTCCTACAAGTGCCTAGAGCCTATATCATGCATTAGAACTACTTGGAACCATATAAATTTGACATGCAAGCTCAAGGACAGGGTCACCTAAGCAGCAAAAATATGTAATGAATAAAGCACTAGAACAAAAACTAATTGGACTAATGGAGGAGTCACATACCAAGGAACAATCCCCCCAAGCAGTTTTGTGAGAGGTGCTTTGAGCAAGGAGATCGAAAATGGAAGCAAAATGAGCTTGGACTCGGGTTTGAGCTGGATAATGGTGTTTGTGGGAAGAAGAAGGAGTGTGTGGGTGCAGGAATAAGTGGAGGAGGTCCATCATGGGCCCACGAGGCAGGGGGCGCGCCCAGGGGGGTAGAGCGCGCCCTCCACCCTCGTGGCCAGGTGGACGCCCCCCTGCCAAATATTCTCAAATATTCCAGAAAAAATCATATTTAAATTTCAGGGCATTTGGAGAACTTCTATTTTCGGGGTATTTTTATATTGCACAGATAATTCAAATAACAGACAGAAAATACTATTTTTATTTTATTTAATATAAATAACAGAAAGTAAAAGGAGAGTGCAGAGAGTTGTGTTTTCTAAATTCATCCGTCTGATGATCATCAAAAGGAATCCATTAACAAGGTTGATCAAGTCTTGTTAACAAATTCATTCCGAATAACATGGAACCGGAGAATTTTCGAATAACACTAGGTTAACTCAACGGGGATATGCACATCCCCAACAATAAGAATATCATATTTCTTGACGGTAGGAAGAGGGAATTCAAAACCTCCAAAAATAATTGATGGGATTTTTCCAATAGAATTAATACTGTGGACTTGAGGTTGTTTCCTCGGAAAGTGTACCTTATGCTCATTACCATTAACATGAAAAGTGACATTGCCTTTGTTGTAATCAATAACAGCCCCTGTAGTATTCAAAAAGGTTCTCCCAAGAATAATAGATATACTATCGTCCTCGGGAATATCAAGAATAACAAAGTCCGTTAAAATAGTAACATTTGCAACCACAACAGGCACATCCTCACAAATACCGACATGTATAGCAGTTGATTTATCAACCATTTGCAAAGATATTTTAGTAGGTGTCAACTTATTCAAATCAAGTCTACGATATAAAGAGAGAGGCATAACACTAACACCGGCTCCAAGATCACATAAAGCAGTTTTAACATAGTTCCTTTTAATGGAGCATGGTATAGTGGGACTCCTGGATCTCCAAGTTTCTTTGGTATTCCACTTTTAAAAGTATAATTAGCAAGCATGGTGGAAATTTCAGCTTCCGTATCGTTCTTTTATTAGTAACAATTTCTTTCATGTACTTAGCATAAGGATTCTTTTTAAGCATATCAGTTAATTGCATATGCAAAAACATAGGTCTAATCATTTCAGCAAAGTGCTCAAAATCCTCATCATCCTTTTTCTTGGATGGTTTGGGAGGAAAAGGCATGGGTTTCTGAACCCATCGTTATCTTTATTTACCATGTTTCCTAGCAACAAAGTCTCTCTTATCATAACGTTGATTCTTTGATTGTGGGTTATCAAGATCAACAACAGGTTCAATTTCTATATCATTATCATTGCTAGGTTGAGCATCAACATGAACATTATCATTAACATTATCACTAGTTTCAGGTTCATTACCAGATTGTGTTTCAGCATCAGAAATAGAAATATGATTTGGATTCTCAGGTGTTTCAGTAATAGGTTCACTAGAAGCATGCAAAGTCCTATCATTCTTCTTTTTCTTCCTTTTAGAAGGACTAGGTGCATCTATATTATTTCTCTGAGAATCTTGCTCAATTCTCTTAGAGTGGCCATCAGGATACAAAGGTTCCTGAGTCATTTTACCAGTTCTAGTAGCCACTCTAAAAGCAAAATCATTATTCTTACTATTCAATTCATTGAGCAAATCATTTTGAGCTTTAAGTACTTGTTCTACTTGAGTGGTAACCATAGAAGCATGTTTACTAATAATTTTAAGTTCACCTTTGACATTAGCCATGTAATCACCCAAGTGTTCAAGCATATCAGCACTGCGTTTTAATTCTCTACCAAAATAAGCGTTGAAGTCTTCTTGCTTAACCATAAATTTATCAAACTCATCTAAGAGTGGGCTAGCAAACTTAGTAAATGGGATTTCAGCTTTATCATATCTGTAGAGAGAATTCACCTTTACTACCTGTGTCGGTGAGGGAGTCCTGGATTAGGGGGTCTCCGGACAGCCGTACTATATCCTTTGGCCGAACTGTTGGATAATGAAGATACAAGATTGAAGACTTCGTCCCGTGTCCGGATGGGACTCTCCTTGGCGTCGAAGGCAAGCTTGGCAATACGGATATGTAGATATCCTCCCTTGTAACCGACTTTGTGTAACCCTAGCCCCCTCCGGCGTCTATATAAACCTGAGGGTTTAGTCTGTAGGACAAAAACAATCATACCATAGGCTAGCTTCTAGGGTTTAGCCTCTACGATCTCGTGGTAGATCAACTCTTGTAATACTCATATCATCAAGATTAATCAAGCAGGACGTAGGGTATTACCTCCATCGAGAGGGCCCGAACCTAGGTAAACATCGTGTCCCCTGCCTCATGTTACCATCCTCCTTAGACGCACAGTTCGGGACCCCCTACCCGAGATCCGCCGGTTTTGACACCAACATTGGTGCTTCCATTGAGAGTTCCACTGTGCCGTCACCGTAAGGCTTGATGGCTCCTTCGATCATCGGTAACGATGCGGTCCAGGGCGAGGTTTTCATCCCCGGACAGATCCTCGTATTTGGCGGCTTCACACTGCGGGCCAACTCGCTTGGCCATCTGGAGCAGATCTAGAGCTACGCCCCTGGCCATCAGGTCAGGTTAGGAAACTTAAACTACACTGCCAACATCCGCAGAGACTTTATCTTCGACGGATTCAAGCCCATGTCAGGTGCGCCACACAATCACGACGAGCATTACGTAACTCTGCCATCGGACAGTGTTCGGGAGATCGCATCTGCAACTACTCCGGCCTTCAATCCGGAGCAAATTGCGCCATCCGAGGGTGGAGGGATAGACCCCGCCATGGAGGCCACACTCTCAGCGGCGATGGAGCCGGATACCAACTTCACCCCTTGCGAGAGCCATGTCGCCGAACAATTGGATTCGTCCCCGGCCATAGTCTCCGAACCTCCTGCGTCCGTGCCTATCGAATCCGATTGGGCACCGATCATGGAGTTTACTTCCGCGGATATCTTTCAGCACTCGCCTTTCGGCGATGTGCTAAATTCATTAAGGTCTCTCTCCTTGTCAGGGGAACCTTGGCCGAACTATGTCTGACTAGAATGGGATGCGGACGATGAAGAAATTCGCGCCCCACCCACCACCCACTTAGTAGCCACTGTCGACGATTTAACCGACATGCTCGACTTCGACTCCGAAGACATCAACGGTATGGACGACGATGCAAGAGACGAACAGGAACCACCGCCCACAGGGCACTGGACCGCCACCTCATCATATGATATATACATGGTGGACAGCCCCAAAGAAGGCAATAGCGACGAGACAGCGGAGGATGACCCCTCCAAGAAGCAACCCAAGCGCCGACGTCAGTGGTGCCGCTCTAAGTCCCGCCATAGGAAAAGTAGTGATACCGGCACAAGAGACAATAACACTCCGGATAGTGCCGAAGACAACAACAATCCCCTCCAGCATGATTTAGAGCGGGAGGGTGAACAAGCCAGCCCTCCAAAGCAGGCAGCAAATGGATAATCGGAGGAGGACAATTAGATGCCTCTCTCCGAAGACGAGGTAAGTCTTGACGATGAAGAATTTCTCGTGCCTGAGGATCCCGTCGAGCAGGAGCGCTTCAAGCGCCGGCTTATGGCCACAGCAAATAGATTGAAGAAAAAGCAACAACAGCTTCAAGCTGATCAAGACTTGCTAGCAGACAGATGGACCGAAGTCCTTGCGGCCGAGGAATACGAACTCGAGCGCCCCTCCAAGAGTTACCCAAAGCGCAGGTTGCTACCTCACCTCGAGGAGGAAGAATTGAAACCTACATCACCAGTGTACGATGCGGCTGACCGGCCACCTCGTGGCCGAGCCAGAGAGGCATTTCAGCCTGAAGTTCAACCTGCACCCCGCCGCCACTCAAACAAAAATACCAAGGCCCGGGGCAACACACGGGACCTGCGAGACGTATTGGACAGCAGGGCAAAACATGCAAGGTCGATATACGGGTCACGGGGGCGTGCGCCAACGTAGGAGGATGACCGTCGGGACGGATACAGTAAAAGTAAATCCGTTTGGGCCGAATACAGCAGACAAGACTCATATGAACTACATCATGATATAGCCAGGCACAGAGGTGCCGCACACCCCCTATGCTTCACTGATGAAGTTATGGATCATGAATTCCCGGAGGGTTTCAAACCCGTAAATATCGAATCATATGACGGTACAACAGATCCCACTGTATGGATTGAGGATTTCCTCCTTCACATCCACATGGCTCGCGGTGATGATCTGCATGCCATCAAGTACCTCCCACTAAAACTCAAAGGACCAGCTCGGCATTGGCTGAATAGCTTGCCAGCAGACTCCGTCGGCAGTTGGGAGGATTTGGAAGACGCATTCCTTGACAACTTCGAGGGCACTTATGTGCGACCACCGGATGTTGATGACTTGAGCCATATAACTCAGCAGCCAGGGGAATCGGCCAGGCAATTCTAGACGCGGTTCCTAACTAAGAAAAACCAAATTGTCGACTGTCCGGATGCAGAGGCCTTAGCGGCATTCAAGCATAACATCCGTGACAAGTGGCTCGCCCGGCACCTCGGCCAGGAGAAGCCGAAGTCTATGGAAGCCCTCACGACACTCATGACCCGCTTTTGCATGGGCGAGGATAGCTGGCTGGCTCGCAGCAACAACACATTAAGGAATCCGGGCACTTCGGACACCAAATATGCCAACGGCAGACCATGTCGTAACAGACAAAAGCGCCGCAACAACGGCGATAACACCGACGATACGACAGTCAATGCCGGATTGAGAGGCTCTAGATCCGGTCAGCGGAAAAAGCCATTCAATGGAAGTACTCCGGGCCCGTCTAGTTTGGACCGCATACTCGATCGTTCGTGTCAACCCCACGGCACCCCTGATAAGCCAGCCAATCACACCAACAGAGAATGTTGGGTGTTCAAGCAGGCCGCAAGTTGAATGCCGAAAACAAGGACAAGGGGCTGCATAGTGATGACGAGGAGGAGCCCCGACTGCTGAACACTGGAGGACAGAAGAGGTTCCCCCCACAAGTGAAGACGGTGAACATGATATACGCAACCCACATTCCCAAGAGGGAACGGAAGCGTGCACTAAGGGACATCTATGCGATAGAGCCCGTGGTCCTCTTGTCCGATCACTTTCGATCGCAGGGACCATCCCACTAGTATCCGTCATGGCGGATCCACCGCATTGGTCCTAGACCCCATCATCGACGGATTTCACCTCACTCGAGTCCTTATGGATGGCGGCAGCAGCCTGAACCTGCTTTATTAGGATACAGTGTGCAAAATGGGTATAGATCCCTCGAGGATCAAACCCACCGAAACCACCTTTAAGGGCGTCATCCCAGGTGTAGAGGCCCGTTGCACGGGCTCAATCATACTGGAAGTGGTCTTCGGATCTCCAGACAACTTCCCAAGTGAGGAGTTAATCTTTGATATCGTCCCATTCCGCAGTGGCTATCACGCACTGCTCGGGCGAACCGCATTTGCAAAATTCAATGCGGTGCCGCATTACGCATACCTCAAGCTCAAGATGCCAGGACCTAGGGGGGTCATAACAGTCAATGGAAATACAGAACGCTCGCTCCGCACCGAAGAGCACACTGCGGCCCTTGCAGCAGAAGCATAAAGCAGCCTTTTAAGGCAAACCGCCAATTCGGCGATACAGCCCCCGAACACCGTCAAGCGAGTCCGGAGTAACCTGCAACAGGATCGCCTGGCACGCTCAGAGCTCGCCTAGAAATTCGGCCCCTGTCCTAGTCCCACTCAACCGACGAAATCCATGCCGCGCGTACATAATTACGCACTGAAAATACCATGGGCATAGGCGGGGGTACGATCAGGGCACATCCCGCAATGCGGCTTAACCGCCCTAGGGGCTGCATACCTTTATCATTTTTTATCTTTTAGGACCTTACTCCCTGGAAGCCCTTTCCGGCAGTAGGATTGCTAGACACATTACGGGAAGGAACAACCAAGGAGGCAAGAAACTAAGACGTACAAGGGAACCCCCAGGTGGTCTCTAATAATAATCGATATACCCGCTTTTCACTATCCTTACGCAGCTTGCCCTTGGATAGGACATGCCAAATAGTCCTATTTTTTGCTTATTGCACTACTTGTATCAGTACGCTTCGACGTATTATTTAAATGCATAGCATTAGTCTATTATTGCATTACCCATCCCTTTTTTCTTATATGTTCATTTACAACAACTTGCACCCGTACATTCTGGTACGGTCAGTACGCCAGGGGCTTTCGTTTACCCCATAATACGGCGTGAGAAGTCCGAACACTTTCGACAGTGCAGCACCCCGAACTTATAGCATTATATGCATTAGCTCTGAATCATGTCTTGTGTCAATAGTTGGGTTTGCCAGGCTCCCATGCTTTGGTACCTTACGTTCCGCTATAAGGTAGCGCTGGGAGAACTACTGCAATTGTGTCCCGGTTCTTCCGGACGAGCACCTCAGTAGAGAAAGCCGAAAACTGACTGTCATGATAAGGCGAGAGCTGGTCGCTGTTCGAGAGGTCTCAAGTCCTTAAAGACTTTTACTGCTTCGGGTGAGGAGTCGGCCTTGCCCGACTTAGGTGTATATAGCGCCCCAAATTCGGCCTTCCGAATACTAGGGTGTCGGTGTGAAAACCGGCGGATCTCGGGTAGGGGGTCCCGAACTGTGCGTCTAGGCCGGATGGTAACAGGAGACAAGGGACACGAAGTTTTACCCAGGTTCGGGCCCTCTCGATGGAGGTAAAACCCTACGTCCTGCTTGATTAATATTGATGATATTGATAGTACAAGAGTAGATCCACCACAAGATCGAGGAGGCTAAACCCTAGAAGCTAGCCTATGGTATGATTGTTGATGTGTATGTTGTCCTACGGACTAAAACCCTCCGGTTTATATAGACACCGGGTAGGGTTAGGGTTACATAGAGTCGGTTACAATGGTAGGAGATCTGCATATCCGCATCGCCAAGCTTGCCTTCCACGCCAAGGAAAGTCCCTCCCGGACACGGGACGAAGTCTTCAATCTTGTATCTTCATAGCCCAGGAGTCCAGCTGAAGATATAGTTCGGCCATCCGAACACCCCCTAATCCAGGACTCCCTCAGTAGCCCCTGAACTAGGCTTCAATGACGATGAGTCCGGCGCGCATATTGTCTTCGGCATTGCAAGGCGGGTTCCTCCTCCAAGTACTTCATAGAAGATTTTGAACACAATGATAGTGTCCGGCTCTGAAAAATAAGTTTCCACATATTGTCATAGAGAGAATAATATTTACACAAATCTAATCTGCTGACGTATTCCGTAGTGTGACATCACATCACACCATAGCCAAGCTTTTATTCGAACCGTTTTACTGTCCCATCTCAGCGCGTTATGCGAGGCGGTTTCCTTGGCATGTCTTGTTAAAGCAGAGATCGTGTCCCCTTATTCTGGGATTCTCATCAATACGGGCGTGGGTAACCCAACCGCGCCATTGATTACGGCGCTTGGAGATAAGCGAGTTTTATCAGGCTGGTGGGGACATGTAGCTGTGTCCACCCATATAAGGGGATAAAGATCCACCTTTTCACCTACGCCTTCTTCCTCCTTCGTCTATCCATTCTTGCGCACTCGAGCTCCAGCGCCCAAGTCCGCACTCCCAACCTCAACCTTCTCCAGCCATGTCCGGAGCGGGAGGCAAGTGGATGGTCTCCTCCGTCACGGAGGGACATATCAAAAAGCTGAGGAAGGCCGGATACCTCTCTAATGACATCGCGTACCGGCTCCCCGAAAAGGGGCAGCTCATCCCCACCCCTAGGCCCCATGAGAGGGTGGTGTTCCTCCCCAATTTCCGCCGCGGACTGGGCTTCCCTCTCCACCCATTTGTCCGGGGGCTCATGTTCTACTACGGCCTAGATTTCCATGATCTGGCCCCGAAATTCGTCCTCAACATCTCGGCGTTTATCGTCATGTGCGAGGCCTTCCTCCGCATCCGCCCCCATTTCGGGCTCTGGCTCAAGACTTTCAACGTCAAGCTGAAGGTGGTGCGCGGCAGTCAGGCGGAGTGCGGAGGCGCCATGGTGGGCAAGATGGACAATGTCCTCTGGCTCGAGGGCTCCTTTGTGGAGACCCTGAAGGGGTGGCAATTAGGGTGGTTTTACATCACCGAGCCGCGCGACGCCGAATGGGTCGCACCCCCCGAGTTCCGGTCCGGACCCCCAACGCGGCTCACGTCCTGGAAAGAGACGGGCCTGTAGTGGTGTAAAAAGGAGAGCTAACCGGACTCCAAACATGCGTCAAAACCCTGGTGGACAAGAAGCTCAAACTTGTCAACGTAGTCCAGGTTATGCTCATCCGCTTGATCCTCCCGTGCCAACAACGGGCTTTCAACCTGTGGGAGTTCGACCCAGCGCGGCACCAAACTCTGAGCAGGCTCTTCAACACGACGTACGAAGATGCCTGGAAGGTGCTTTTCAAGGGCACCGAGGCTCCCGCATCCGCTACTGAGGATCATGGATTCAGTGTGCAGCGTCACGCTCTCGCGGTAAGCTGTTTTTTTCCTTTTACAGGGTATCAGTTTTTCATAGTTTGACTCCATGTAGGATCTAAACTCCCTTAAATTTAACAGGATTGGCAGGTGACCTCCGGACAGATCAACTGTCCAGCTCCTTTGCCCGAAGGCCCAGCGGATGCTCGCTTGGCAAAGCTGCTGGTTCCGGCACCCTATGTGGTGCCGGAGAAGAAGGTCAAGAAGAAGGCCACGGGGACTCGAAAGAGTGCCCGACGCCCGGAGGTGTCAGATTCATCATCCGAAGAATCCAATATGCACTCCTCCCGCGAAGACGAGGAGGAGGAAGAAGAGACCCCTCCCCCTCCAGCGGGGGAAGGGAAGAAAAGGAAGGCTGCCCCAACTGGGGAGGCCGAAGGGTCCAAGAAGGGGAAAACCCTTCCTCCGGACTGCTCCACCAACGCCGACGGCGGTGGAGAGGAGTGGGTGCCTAGGGCCAAGCCCCTGGCCAAATCATAAGTATCCGGATACCAGAGTAATTCATAGTATTCGTTTATTGCACAGTTTTCCTTACGTCGAATATGTTTATAAAGCCCACCCAAAGACCAGCTCGACGCGTCGTCGAGCGGCTCACTGGACTCGTCAGATGTGAACTCGCTTCTGACGGCTTCCTCCCCCCGCCCTATGGACGACACTGAAGTGTTGTCTCAACAGGTTCCAAGCCGGGAGGAGGTGGTCCTGGAGGCGCCGCAAGGTGACCTCCCGGACTCCAGGAGTAAAGGGGATGGAACCCCTCAGGGTTGCAAGTCCGACTCTAGGCCGGACACCGCTCCGGAACCTTCAAAGGTTCCGGAGTCCGGCGGGGGACTTCCTTCCAAGAGGAGCAAGTCCACTGTGCCGGCGGCCCCCGTCTAACAGGAGGCGCCGGACAATATGTTGGAGGCGCTCCAAGGCGCCTCCATCGACGAGGAGCACCGTGCTATTATGAGTGCGGTGGTCCAGAAGGTTCAGTCCGCCAAAGATGGACTGACTGAAGCTTGTACTAGCCTTTTGACAGGCTTTGAGGTAAGTAAAGAAAGTGTAAATAATAGTACCGCATAGACAGTAGCCCCTGATGCTCTGTTTGGCGTTCGAGAAGAAAAGCCGAATAGAGGATCAAATAGAATTCGCAGGAGTCTAACAAAAATGAGTCAATATGCATATGCAGGCTTCCCTGCTTGCGTCCGCCGCACTGACTGTGGAAGTGGACACGCTAAAGCAGAACCTCGAGCGGTCCGAGCAAGAGCTCGAACGTGCCAAGAAGCAGCTCAAGGACAATGAAGGTAAGAAATACCTTGTTAAAAATATATATAAAAAGGTGCAATTGCAAAGAATGACAGGATTATCGTGGCTATTGTAGGGGCCACGTCTGAAGTGGCGACCCTTAAGCAAGCGCTGGACGAGGCCGAGAAGAGGGCAGCCTCGGAGCGCACCGAGCGGGAGAAGTATGAGGCCGAAGTTGGCAAGGTGCGGCAAGAGCTCCAGGCTCTCATGGAAAAGCATGAGAGTTTGGAGCTTGACTCAAAGACGCGAGCGTCCGAGCTCGCGGTGGCTATTGAAAATGCCAAGTCTGCCAAGGCCGAATCCCAGAAGACCCTCCAGGAGTTGGATGAGGTGAAGAAGATAGCGGCGGGTAAGGCATTCTTTATGCAAAGCAAACACATAAACATGAGTTACTTGTTACTTACCCGAATATGGAGCTCTCCAGGAGCGTTCGCAGATCTTCCCCGGAGTGTATCCGATGCCGCCGCATTCCATTGGGCCGAGGAGGGAAGCTCGACAGAGAAGGTGTTCTGGTCTCAGTACGCTGAGGCCGGACACCCCGTGCCCCTGAGTGACCAGCTGAAGCAACTGGTCGAGCTCCACAAGAGGGCCGAACAGGCCATGAAGGGCCTCATTGTTAGGCTGTGGCCTGGAGGGGCCCTGCCTGGGAGCTATTTCGGGCTGGTGTGGCGGTTGGTGGAGGCCTGTCCAAGGCTTGAAGTCATCAAGCGCTCCGTCTGCATTGAAGGTGCCCGTAGGGCCCTTGCCCGTTCTAAGGTGCACTGGGGCAAGCTGGATGCTGAGAAGCTGGTGAAGGACGGGCCACCGCCGGGGAAAGAGCATCGCAAGCCCGAGAATTACTATAAGGATGTTCTGAAGGGTGCCCGCCTTGTGGTGGATGAATGTTCTAGGGATGTAATTTTTGAGTGAAACTTGCTCGTTTTGTCCTGTGCGCTGAAAACTTGGTTATATGTGCTAAGCAATGCTGTTGGAATTTAAATATTACCTTCTGTGCGGCTGTTTATCAATTCTGAGAGATGGCGAGTCGTCGGCTTCTGCCCCCGTGCCGCTAGTGCTGGGGTGTTCGGGGATAAACCTAGGCGCTCTTTTTCCCATGTTTGGGTCCTTCGAGGGAGGCGCTCAGCCCAACGAACAAGGCAATCGGACTATAATGCGTGAACACTCTCACTTAGCCATAGAATTCTATAATTTTAAATTTCGGCAAAGCCCCTGGTATTCGGAAGACCGAGTTCGGGGCGCTATCCACGCCTTGACCGAACAGAGCCGGCTCCTCGCCCTAAGCGGCATAAGTCTTTAGGGACTTGAAAAAACCTCTCAAACAGCGACCAGCTCTCGCTTCATCATGACAGTCAGTTTTAGCTTTCTCCACTGAGGTGCTCAACCCAGCTCAACCGGGGCACAATCGCAGTGGTTCTCCTAGTGCTACCTCAGCCGATATAGCGGAACGTAAGGCACCAAAACATAGGAGCCGGGCAAACCCAACTATTGACCCAAGACATGATTCGGAGCCGATGCATATAATGCTATAAGTTCGGGGTGCCGCACTTGTTAAAGTGTTCGGACTTCTTACACCATATTGAGGGGTATTAAAGCCCCTGGCGTATTTTGGCCATACCAACGTGTACGGGTGCAACATGTCGTTAAGGAACATATGTAAAGAAAAAAGGTAATGCAAAAATAGACGAAAGCTATGCGTTGTTTATTAAAAAGGGCTGCGATCAAAGCAGAACGATACAAATAATGCGATAAGTGGAAGGTTGGACTAGTTAACATGTCCGTTCCAGGGGCAAGCTGCGGAATAGTATGCGAAACGGATATACTACTCGCTAGTTCTTGCATCGTTTGTGCGGAAATTGAACTGCCGAACAGGCCTTCCGAAGGATGGAGTCCTGAAAGTAAGAGAAAATTAAAAAATTGGCAGCCCCTGGTACAGTTTAAGCCGTGTTTTGGGCGTGCCATGATGGTAGCCCATGGTATCTCTAGAGCGTAGTTATGTACGCGAAGTACTGGCGTCGCCTTTTTGCGAGGGTTGGGGTTGGTGCCGCATTGCTAGGCCTGCTCGGATCATGCCAGGCGGTCTTGTTGTAGGTTACTCCGGGCGCGCTTGACGGTGTCCGGTCGTTTAGTGGCCGGACTGGAGAACTGCCTGGAGAGGCTGCTTTGAACTTCCGCTGCAAGGGCCGCCGTGTGCTCCTCCGTTCGGAGGGAGCGTTCGGTGTTTCCATTGACCATAATTACTCCTCGAGGGCCTGGCATCTTGAGCTTAAGGTATGCATAATGCGGTACCGCATTGAACTTAGCGAATGCGGTTCGCCCGAGTAGTGCGTGATAGCCACTGCGAAACAGGACTATGTCGAAGATTAACTCCTCGCTTCGGAAATTATCCGGAGATCTGAAGACCACTTCAAGTGTGACTGAGACTGTACAGTTGGCCTCTACACCTGGTATTATGCCTTTAAAGGTCGTTTTGGTGGGCTTAATCCTCGAGGGATCTATGCCCATTTTTCGCACTATATCCTGGTAAAGCAGGTTCAGGCTGCTGCCGCCGTCCATAAGGACTCTAGTGAGATGAAATCCGTCAATAATTGGGTCTAGAACCAATGCGGCGAACCCGCCATGACAGATGCTAGTGGGATGGTCCCTTCGATCAAAGGTGATCGGGCAGGAGGACCATGGGTTGAACTTTGGGGCGACTAGCTCTACCGCGTATACGTCCCTTAACGCACGCTTCCGCTCCCTTTTGGGGACATGGGTTGCGTATATCATGTTCACCGTCCACACTTGTGAGGGAAAACCCTTCTGTCCACTATTGTTCGGCGGCCGGGGCTCCTCGTCGTCATCGCTATGCAGCCCCTTGTCTTCATTTTCGGCATCTATCTTGCCTGCCTGCTTGAACACCCAACAATCCCTGTTGGTGTGATTGGCTGGCTTTTCGGGGGTGCCATGTATCTGGCACGAGCGGTCGAGTATTCGGTCCAAACTGGACGGGCCCCTAGGATTCCTTTTGAATGGTTTTTTCCGCTGACCAGATTTAGAGCCTCTGAATCTGGCATTAACTGTCGTATCCTCAGCATTGTCGCTGTTAATGCGGCACTTCTGCTTGTTGCGATGCGACCTGCCACTACTGTCCCTGGTGTCCGAATTACCAGGGTTCTTGGTCATATTGTTGCTTCGAGCAAGCCAGCTGTATTCTCCCGCGCAAAAGCGGGTCATGAGTGTCGTGAGTGCTGCCATAGATTTCGGCTTTTCCTGTCCAAGGTGCCGGGCCAGCCACTCGTCACGGATATTGTGTTTCAAGGCTTCTAGGGCCTCAGCGTCCGGACAGTCGACTATTTGATTTTTCTTTGTTAGGAACCGTGTCCAGAATTGCCTGGCCGATTCCTCTGGCTGCTGAATTACGTGACTTAGGTCATCGGTGTCTGGGGGTCGCATGTAAGTGCCCTAGAAATTGTTGAGGAATGCGGCTCCCAGGTCCTCCCAACAACTGATTGATCCTGTTGGCAAGCTATTAAGCCAATGCCGAGCTAGTCCTTTAAGCTTGAGTGGGAGATATTTGATGGCGTGGAAATCATCGCCGTGGGCCATGTGGATATGAAGGAGATAATCCTCGATCCATACCGCAGGATCTGTTGTGCCATCATATGATTCAATGTTTATGGGTTTGAAACCCTCGGGGATTTGATGATCCATTATTTCGTCTGTAAAGTAGAGTGGGTGTGCGGCGCCTCTGTATTGGGCTATATCATGACGTAGCTCCAATGAGCCTTGTCTACTGTGTTTGGCCCCGCCGAATTTGTGGCCGGCGTGACGGTTACCGTCTCGAGCCATGGGGCGCCCACGGGATCCGTAGATCGATCTTGTTTTCCTTGCCATGTCCTCCAACATGTCTCATAAGTCTGGCGCATATTCCCGTGCCTTGGTACGGGGTGCGGCTTGAGTGGAGGGCCGAGAGGCCTCTCTGTCGCGACCACGAGGTGGACGGTCGGCCGCATCAAGTGCTTCCTCCTCTAATCGCGGTAGCAACCTGCGCTTTGGGTAGCTCTTGGAGGGGCGTTCGAGTTTATGCTCTTCGGCCGCAAGGACTTCAGTCCATCTGTCGACCAGCAAATCTTGATCAGCCCTAAGTTGTTGCTGTTTTTTCTTGAGGCTTCTTGCCGTGGCCATAAGCCTACGTTGAAAACACTGTTGCTCGACGGGATCCTCCGGCACGACGAATTCGTCGTCGTCGAGGCTTGCTTCGTCTTTGGAGGGAGGCATATAATTATTGGCCTCGACCTCTCTGTCTGCCGCTCTCTCATGAGGGTTGGTTTCTCCATCCTCCTGTTCTAAATCTTGCTGGAGGGGGTTTTCTTCGGGACTTTCCTGAGTATTATTATCTCCCGTGCTGGAATCACCGTGTTTGTTTTGGCGGGATTTTGAGCGGCGCCGCTGACGCCGGCGCTTAGGCTGTTTCTTGGAGGGGTCATCCTCCGCTGTTCCATCGCCATCTCCCTCTTTTGGGGTGTCCACCATGTATATGTCATATGACGAGGTGGCTTTCCAGGGCCTAGTAGGCGCTGGTTCTTCATCATCTCCTTCATCGGTGTCCATACCGTCTATATCTTCGGAGTCGAAGTCGAGCATGTCGGTTAAGTCGTCGACAGTGGCTACAAAGTGGGTGGTGGGTGGGCTTTGAATTTCTTCATCGTCCATACCCCAACCTTGCTAACTGTAGTCCGGCCAGGGCTCTCCTGATAAAGAGAGAGACTTCAGTGACTTCAGGATGTCGCCAAAAGGTGAGTGCTGAAAGATGTCCGCGACAATGAACTCCATGATCGGCGCCCAATCGGATTCGATCGGCAGGGGCGCGGGGGCTCGGAGTCCGGATAGGAGTCCGGCTCCCTCGAGTGACGGGTCTCGCGGAGTACGGGGCTGGTGCTTGGCTCAATCGCCGTTGGGGTTGCAGCCCCTAAGGTGGCGTCCAACCGCCCATCCTCGATCGGCGCAGTTGGCTCCGAATTAAGGGTCGGAGCCGATGCGGATGCGGCCTCCAGGGCACTGTTCGGCGGCAGAGCTAGATCATGCTCGTCATGACAGTGCGGCGCGCTCGACAATGGCTCGAATCCGTCGAAGATCAAGTCTCCACGGATGTCAGCCGTGTAGTTTAAATTTCCGAATCTGACCTGACGGCCAGGGGCGTAGCTTTCGATCTACTCCAGACGGCCAAGCGAATTGGCCCACAGTGCGAAGCTGCCGAAGGCGAAGATCTGTCCGGGGAGGAAGGTCTCACCCTGGACTGCATCGCTATCGATGATCGTAGGAGCCATCGAGACTGACAGCGACGACACAGAGGAACTCTCAATGAAAGCACCAATGTCGGTGTCAAAACCGGCGGATCTCGGGTAGGGGGTCCCGAACTGTGCGTCTAGGCCGGATGGTAACAGGAGACAAGGGACACGAAGTTTTACCCAGGTTCGGGTCCTCTCGATGGATGTAAAACCCTACGTCCTGCTTGATTAATATTGATGATATGGGTAGTACAAGAGTAGATCTACCATGAGATCGAGGAGGCTAAACCCTAGAAGCTAGCCTATGGTATGATTGTTGATGTGTATGTTGTCCTACAGACTAAAACCATCCGGTTTATATAGACACCGGGTAGGGTTAGGGTTACATAGAGTCGGTTACAATGGTAGGAGATCTGCATATCCGCATCGCCAAGCTTGCCTTCCACGCCAAGGAAAGTCCCTCCCGGACACAGGACGAAGTCTTCAATCTTGTATCTTCATAGCCCAGGAGTCCGGCTGAAGGTATAGTCCGGCCATCCGGACACCCCCTAATCCAGGACTTCCTCATAGGGGCTTCACCAAAATTTAAAATTGTAGACTTCTATGGCTAAGTGAGAGTGGTAAAGCCTTATAGTCCGATTGCCTGGTTCGTTGTGCTAAACACCTCCCTTGAAGGACCCAAAATTGGGATAAAGATTGCTCAGGTTTATCCCGAACACCCCAGTACTAGTTACATGGGGCAGAAGCCGATGACTGGCCAACTCTCAGATTTTATACACGGCCACACAGAAGGTAATATTTTAAATTAAAAAAGCGTTGCATAGCACAAATGAACTCGTTTCATATTACACAATCACATGAGCATGTTCATTCAAAAATTACATCTCTGGCACATTCCTCCGCCACAAGGCGGGAACCCTTTAGGACACTGTCATAATACATTTCGGGGCAGCGATGCTCCTTGCCCTTCGGCGACCCCTCCTTCACCAGCTTCACGGTGTCCAGCTTCGCCTAGTGCACCTTTGCCCGGGCAAAAGCCCTGCGCGCACCCTCGATGCAAACAGACCGCTTTATGACTTCAAGCCGTGGGCAGGCATCCACAAGCCGCCTCACCAGACCGAAGTAGCTACCGGGCAGGAGCTCGCCAGGCCACATCCGGACTATAAGACCTTTCATGGCCTGTTCGGCCGCCTTGTGAAGCTTGACCAATTGTTCCAGCTGGTCGCTCAAGGGCATTGGGTGTTCGGTCCCAGTATACTGAGACCAGTACAACTTTTCCGTCGAGCTCCCCTCCTCAGCTCGGTAAAACTCCGCGGCATCCAGTACACTACGGGCAAGATCTGCGAACGCTCTTGGAGAGCTCCGAACTCAGGTAAGTAAAAGGAAAGTTTCCTTCACATGCTTGCTTTGCATAATGAATGTCTTACCCGATGCTATCTTCTTCAGCGCATCCATCTCCTAGAGGGCCTTGTGGGCTTCAGCCTTGGCGCTCTGTGCGCTTTCGAGCGCCTTCGTAAGCTCGGACTCTTGCGTCTTAGAGTCAAGCTCCAAGGACTCGTGTTTTTTGGTGAGAGCCTCGAGCTCTTGCTGCACCTCGCCTACCCGGGCTTCTTGCTTTTCCCGCTCAAGGAGCTCCTTGGCCGCTTTGTCTTCGGCCTCGGACAGCGCCTTCTTAAGGGTCGCCACCTCGGTCGTGGACCCTGGCAAATTCATGATGATCCTATTACTTTACAAATCGAGCTTCTTTTTTAATGTATAAACAAGGTATTGCTTACCTTTGCTCTCCTCGAGCCGCCTCTTGGTAAGGCCGAGCTCGTCCTCGGACCGCTCCAGGTCCTACTTCAGTGCAGCAACCTCCACAGTACGTGCGGCAGCGGCCAGCAGCGAAGCCTGCACATGCGCACAGACATATTCTGATTAGACTCCTGAGTCATTATTTGATCCTCTATTCGGCCTTTCTTCGTGAACGCCAAACAGAGCATCGGGGGCTACTATCTATGTGGTAATATTTTCCTATATTTTGATTGCATACCTGAAAGCCTGTTAGGAGGCTAGCACAAGCTTCGGTCAGTCTATTCTTGGCGGACTGAACTTTCTCGATCACCGCACTCATGATAGTGCGGTGCTCTTCGTCGATGGAAGCGCCACGAAGCACTTCCAGCAAGTTGTCCGGTGCCTCTGGATGGACAGAGGCCACCGACACGGGTGGCTTGCCCCCCTTAACGGAGGATTGCCTGCCGGAGTCCGGAACCACCGAAGGTTCCGGCGCAGTGTTCAGCTGGGGGCCGAATTTGGAGCCCGTGGGGACCTTGCTCCCTCTGCGCCCAGGGTCTGGAAGGTCGCCTCGAGGCGCCCCCAGGACTACCTCCCCTCGGCTCGGTGCCTTTTGAGACAACACCTCGACGTTGTCTGTAGGGTAAGGGGTGGAGGCGGTCGGAGGTGAATCGCTATTCATATCGGACGAGTCCAGAAAACTGTCAGACGAAGATACATCGAGATGGGCTCGGGACGGACTGCATAATCATATTCGGCGTAAGGAGAAGTAGTGCAATAAAACATACCGTGAATTACTATGGTATCCAGATACTTACGACTTCGCCAGGGGCTTGTCCCTGGGTAACCACTCGTCGTCGCTGTGGGCAGCCGTCGTGGAGCAGTCCGGAAGGAGGGTCCTTCCCTTCTTGGACCCTTCGGCTTCCCCGGTTGGGTCGGCCTTCCTTTTCTTGTCTCCCCTGGCTGGGGGGGGGGAGAACTTTCTTCTTCCTCCTCGTTTTCATGGGAGGAGTGTGCGTCGGAGTTATCGGATGATGAGTCCGATATAACCTTGCGCCGGAGACTCTTTCGGGCCCCCGTGGCCTTCTTCTGGGCCTTCTTCACCGGCACCTCATAAGGCGCCGGAACCAGCATCTCTGTTAGGAGAGCATCTACAGGATCTTCAGGCAGGGGGGCTGAGCAATCGATCTGCTCCGCTGTCTCTACCCAGTCCTGTTAATGGCATGGGAGCTTAGATCCCGCACATGATTAAACTGGGGCAAATAAACATCTTGTGAGATATAAAAACTTACCGGATTGGCATGGCGCTTTGCGCTGAGTCCGCAGTCCTCGGTAAGGGGAGGAGGTACCTCGGCGCCCTTGAACAGCACCCCCCAGACGTCCTTGTGCGTCGTGTCGAAGAGCTCTCACAGCGTCTGGTGCTTGGCCGGGTCGAACTCCCACAAATTGAATGCCCGTCGTTGACACGGGAGAATCCGGCGGAAGAGCATGACCTGGACCATGTTGACGAGCTTGATTTTCTTGCTCGTCATGTTCCAGATGCAGGTCTGGAGTCCGGTCAGCTCTACTGGGGAACCCCAGGACAGGCCCTTCTCTTTCCAGGAAGTGAGCCGCATGGGGATTCCAGATCGAAATTTGGGGGCAGCCACCCAGTTGGTGTCGCGCGGCTCAGTGATGTAGAACCACCCCGATTGCCACCCCTTTATGGTCTCCACATAGGAGCCTTTGAGCCAGGTAACGTTAGGCATTTTACCCACCATGGCGCCTCCTCGCTCTGCTTGCTGGCCGACCACCACCTTCGGTTTAACATTGATGGTCTTCAGCCATAGGCTAAAGTGGGGCCTGATGCAGGGGAAGGCCTCGCACACGATGATAAACACCGAGATGTTGAGGATGAAATTTGGGGCCAGATCATGAAAATCCAGCCCGTAGTAGAACATGAGCCCGCAGACAAACGGGTTGAGGGGAAATCCCAGTCTGCGGACGAAGTGGGTAAGAAAAACTACTCTCTCATGGGGTTCTGGCGTAGGGATGATCTGCCCCGCATCTGGCAGCTGGTGCGGGATATCTGCAGGCAGATATCCGGCTTCCCGTAACTTTGTGATGTTCTCCTCCGTGACGGAGGAGACCATCCACTTACCTCCCGCTCCGGACATTCTTTGAGTGGTTTGAGAAGAAAGACGCGAACTTGGGCGCTGGAGCTCAGGTGTGCAAGAATGGATAAGCAAGGAGGAAGAAGGCGTGGGTAAAAACGGTGGATCCTTGTCCCTTTATAAGGGTGGAAGAGGCGATGCGCCTCCCCACTTGCGTGGTAAAATCGCTTATTCCCCAAGCGCCGTAATTGATGCCGCGGTTGGGTTACCCACGTCCATATTGATGAGAATCCCGTAATAAGGGGGACACGATCTCTGCTTTGATAAGACGTGTCAAGAAAACCGCCTCGCGATATGTGCGGTGCTGGTTGAGAAAAATTGTTCAAATAATGATCGGGCCATGACATGATATCATGCTGTCAAAGTGTGTCAGCAGATTAGATTTGTAGAAATATTATTCTCTCTATGGTGGTATGTGGAACTTGTTTTGCAGAGCCGGACACTATCCTTGTGTTCAAAATCTTTTATGGAGTATTCGGAAGAAGAACCCGCCTTGCAATGCCGAAGACAAAACTGCGCGCCGGACTCATCGTCATTGAAGCCTGGTTCAGGCGCTACTGAGGGAGTCCTGGATTAGGGGGTCTTCGGACAGTCGGACTATATCGTTTGGCCGGACAGTTGGATAATGAAGATACAAGATTGAAGACTTCGTCCCGTATCGAGATGGGACTCCCCTTGGCATGGAAGGCAAGCTTGGCAATACGGATATGTAGATCTCCTCCCTTGTAACCGACTTTGTGTAACCCTAGCCCCCTCCGGTGTCTATATAAACTAGAGGGTTTAGTCCGTAGGACAACAACAATCATACCATAGGCTAGCTTCTAGGGTTTAGCCTCTACGATCTCGTGGTAAATCAACTCTTGTAATACTCATATCATCAAGATTAATCAAGTAGGACGTAGGGTATTACCTCCATCGAAAGGGCCCAAACCTGGGTAAACATCGTGTCCCCTGCCTCCTGTTAACGTCTGCCTTAGACGCACAATTCGGGGCCCCCTACCCGAGATCCGCCGGTTTTGACACCGACAGTCGGGTTATCAAGACCATGTATTTCTTCAATAGGAGATGGAGTAAAATTATGCATTTCTTTGATAGGCGTTAAATTAAGACCATGTATTTCTTAGGTAAATTCTTAACATCTTCAGCTTTAATACCCTTTTCTTTCATTGATTTGTTTGCCTCTTGCATATCTTCAGGACTGAGAAATAGAACACCTCTCTTCTTCGGAGTTGGTTTAGGAATAGGCTCAGGAAGTGTCCAATTATTTTCATTAGTCAACATATTGTTTAATAGAATTTCAACTTCATCCGATGTTCTTTCCCTGAAAACAGAACTAGCACAACTATCCAGGTAATCTCTGGAAGCATTGGTTAGTCCATTATAAAAGATATCAAGTATTTCATTTTTCTTAAGAGGATGATCAGGCAAAGCATTAAGTAATTGGAGAAGCCTCCCCCAAGATTGTGGAAGACTCTCTTCTTCAATTTGCACAAAATTATATATATCCCTTAAGGCAGCTTGTTTCTTATGAGTAGGGACATATTTAGCAGAGAAGTAATAAATCATATCCTGGGGACTACGCACACAACCAGGATCAAGAGAATTAAACCATATCTTAGCATCACCCTTTAATGATAACGGAAATATTTTAAGGATATAGAAGTAGCGAGTTCTATCATCATTAGTGAATAGGGTAGCTATATCATTTAATTTAGTAAGATGCGCCACAACAGTTTCAGATTCATAGCCATAAAAAGGATTAGATTCAACAAAAGTAATTATATCAGGATCAATAGAGAATTCATAATCCTTATCAGTAACACAGATAGGTGAAGTAGCAAAAGCAGGGTCAGGTTTCATTCTAGCATTAAGGGATTGCTGCTTCCATTTAGCTAATAACCTCTTTAGATCATATCTATCATTGCAAGCTAAAATAGCTCTAGTAGCTTCTTCATCCATAACATAACCCTCAGGAACAATAGGCAATTCATATTTATTAGGGGGAGAATCTTCATCATCACTTTCATCAATATTATCAGTTTCAATAATGTCATTCTCTCTTGCCCTAGCAAGTTGTTCATCAAGAAATTCACCAAGTGGCATAGTAGTATCAAGCATAGAAGTAGTTTCATCATAAGTATCATGCATAGCAGAAGTGGCATCATCAATAACATGCGACATATCAGAATGAATAGCAGAAGCAGCTTTAGGTGTCGCAAGCTTACTCAAAACAGAAGGTGAATCAAGTGCAAAGCTATATGGCAGTTCCTTACCTCCCCTCTTAGTTGAGGGATAAATCTTGGTTTTTGGATCTCTCAAGTTCTTCATAATGATAAGCAGACATAAATTCCAAGTGACTCAAAGAATAGAGCTATGCTCCCCGGCAATGGCGCGAGAAAATAGTCTGGATAACCCACAAGTATAGGGGATCGCAACAGTTTTCGAGGGTAGAGTATTCAACCCAAATTTATTGATTAAACACAAGGGGAGCCAAAGAATATTCCCAAGTATTAGCAACTGAGTTGTCAATTCAACCGCGCCTAGAAACTTAATATCTGCAGTAAAGTATTTAGTAGCAAAGTAACATGATAGTAGTGGTAACGGTAGCAAAAGGTAATGATAGCGAAAGTAATGTTTTTGGTATTTTGTAGTGATTGTAACAATAGAAGCGGAAAAGTAAATAAGCGAAGAACAATATATGGAAAGCTCGTACGCAATGGATCGGTTATAGAGAATTATGCCGAATGCAGTTCATCATGTAACAGTCATAACCTAGGGTGACACAGAACTAGCTCCAATTCATCAATGTAATGTAGGCATGTATTTCGAATATAGTCATACGTGCTTATGGAAAAGAACTTGCATGACATCTTTTGTCCTACCCTCCCATTGCAGCGGGGTCCTAGCAGAAACTAAGGGATATTAAGGCCTCCTTTTAATAGAGTAACGGACCAAAGCATTAACACATAGTGAATACATGAACTCCTCAAACTACGGTCATCACCGGGAGTGGCCCCGATTATTGTCACATCGGGGTTGCCGGATCATAACACATAGTAGGTGACTATAGACTTGCAAGATAGGATCAAGAACTCTCATATATTGATGAAAACTTAATAGGTTCAGATCTGAAATCATGGCACTCGGGCCCTAGTAACAAGTATTAAGCAGAGCAAAGTCATAGCAACATCAATCTCAGAACATAGTGGATACTAGGGATCAAACCTTAACAAAACTAACTCGATTACATGATAAATCTCATCCAACCCATCACCGTCCAGCAAGCCTACGATGGAATTACTCACGCACGGCGGTAAGCATCATGAAATTGGTGATGGAGGATGGTTGATGATGACGATGGCGATGGATTCCCCTCTCCAGAGCCCCGAACGGACTCCAGATTAGCCCTCCCGAGAGGTTTTAGGGCCTGGCGGTGGCTCCGTATCGTAAAATGCGATGAATCCTTCTCCTTTTTTTTCTCCCCGAAAGTGAGTATATAGAGTTGGAGTCGAGGTCGGAGGAGCTCCAAGGGGGCCACGAGGTAGGGGGTGCGCCCAGGGGGCAGGCGCGCCCCCACCCTCGTGGCTAGGGTGTGGGCCCCCTGGTCTTGATATTTTGCTAGTATTTTTATTATTTCCAAAAAGACACTCCGTGGAGTTTCAGGTCATTTCGAGAACTTTTGTTTCTGCACATAAATAACACCATGGCAATTCTGCTGAAAACAACGTCAGTCCGGGTTAGTTCCATTCAAATCATGCAAGTTAGAGTCCAAAACAAGGGCAAAAGTTTTTGGTAAAGTAGATACGACGGAGACGTATCAGTGCGGAGGGATACTACACTGTTGCCTACTCCACTGTCACCCGAGAGCCCTTCTACCATCAGAACCAGGTTCTGCATGCTGACGGGCTGGATAGAGCTAACCGAGCTCTTCGCCACGAGTTGTATACCACCCATCAGCACCTTTACCGTGCTCTAACGCTGTTGCATCCCCTTGTCCAATCTGGTGATCTATCACGAGCCGTGGTCTACCCAGCCAAGACGGTGATGCCCCAGGGTGTCGGCTGGCCAGATGTGGGAGGCTACTCTCCTGCACTTGGTCCTCTTCTGCCACCTGAGTGTTAGTTTCTACACCAGAGTATCCGCGGACCCCAGGCTACTGACGTGGAGGACTCCCCGTCGCGACACTACCAGCTGTCAGGCTAGACCTACCTCCACAGTTCCTCCTGGGACTAATGTAGGCTTGCTTATTAGTATTAGATGCATTCGTCACGAGCCTGCATGCCGCCTATGTTTTCTTTAGTCTATGTACTGAACTCTATGTACCGAACTCTATGCATGACCCCTTTTGTAAGATATGCCGACTACTATGAAGTATCTATCATGCTCCTTTCATTATGCATGTTTCATCATGAATGATTCTTGTCTTTGCAAATTTCCCAATGCTAAACTACCTCTGTTATATATTAGCAGGATGGTTAGACTAGGTGGTCGTGGTGGCAATCCCCCACCACCGCCTGAGTACATGGCTGGTATGATGCCACAGTTCGAGCTGAATCGCCAGTTCATGGAGAATATTATGGCTCGGTTTCCTCGTCCCAATATGAACCAGCAACCAGCCCAGGTGACTCTGTAGGATTTCATGCGCCTCAACCCAACTGTGTACCACAGCTCAACTTAGCCTCTGGATGCTGATGACTGGCTCCGTGACATCACCTATGAGATGGAGTCTGCTGATGTAGCCCCTGCCAGCTATGTCACCTTTACTTCCTTCTTCTTGAAGGGACCCACAGCTCAATGGTGGGACAGCCATAGGCGTACTCTGCCAGTTGGAACAATCATCACCTGGCCATACTTCCAAGCTGCTTTCCATGCCTGCTTCATTCCTCAGGGAATCATGGACCAGAAGAAGCGCGAGTTCCGCAACCTCACCCAAGGCAACAAACCGTGGAAGCTTATCAGTGGGAGTTTCTGGATTTTCCCCGCGATGCTGAAGAAGACATTGCAACTGATGCACGCAGACAGGAGAAGTTCCGTGATGGCCTTCAAGCTGACATCAAGATCGCACTCCTAGTGCATGACTTTGCTGATTTCGCCACCTTTGTGAACAAGGCCATCAATGTCGTAACTAGTCTGCGGGAACACCAGAGCTCTCACAGGCGCAACCGTGACACAGGCTCATCTTTGGGCCCGTCCTCGCAGAAGCGTAGGATATGGATTCCCAACAGCATGTACCAGCCAACTGCACCTGCTCCAAGGCAGTCCTATGCTGCACCTCGTCTGCCTCCTCCACCACCTAGGCAGCCAAGGCTTCCAGCTCCACCACCCCGAGCTCCTGGTCCTACTCCCAATAATGGTCTATGCTACAAGTGTGGTCAACCAGGTCACCTCCCCAGGAACTGCTATCAGAACCAGAATCAACTGGCCCTCCCGCAGCTGGCCGTGGAAGCAACCATCCTCGCAACACCAATGCCAAGTCTTATGGTCGTGTTCATGCCAACCACATTGATCTGAATGAAGCTCAAGACCAGCATGCTACTGTGATGGGTACACTCCTCTTTAATTCAGTACATGCATCTGGTTTATTCGATTCAGAAGCATCGCATTCATTCATGTCGGAAGATTTTGCATACAAACACGACGTTAAATGTGAGGAGATGAACACTTCGGTAGTGGTAAAAAACCCATGGGACAATGTCAAACCTCCATGGTTGGCATCGACGTCCCCGTGGAAATCGAAGGGCTGGAATTCTATGCCTCTCCCATTATCCTGAAGTCGTCTAACATCGACCTCATTTTGGGGATGGATTGGTTGAAAACGCATACTGCTTCTATAGTTTGTGCCACTAAGACCGTCCATCTACTACACCCTTCTGAGGAAATAGTTACTTACCAGGCTCATCTGGTGCAAAATGCCAAGGCACGGCTTTATGCCTTGAATGCATTGAACACTGCACCACTCGAGGGCATTGAAAACATTCCCATCATTCACGAATTCCAAGACGTCTTTCCTAAAGAACTTCTAGGGATTCCCCCTGCTAGAGCTGTTGAATTCATCATCGACATGAAACTAGGCACCACTCCTATAGCCAAACGACCCTACAAGATGCCGCCACATGAACTCATTGAGCTTAAGGAGGAAATCGACAAATCTCTTTGCAAAGGTTTCATTCGCCCTAGTTGCTCTCCTTGGAGAGCACCTTCTCTCTTTGTTAAGAAGAAGGATGGGACAAACCGATTGGTCCAAGATTATCGTCCTATTAACCAAGCCACCATTTAGAAAAAATATCCCCTCCCTCGGATCAATGATATGTATGATCAACTGGCTGGTTCATCAGTGTTCTCCAAACTCGACTTGAGGTTGGGTTACCACCTGATCTGTGTTCGTGAAGAGGATATCCCAAAAACCGCCTTCGTGACTCGTTATGGATCATACGAGTACACCATCATGTCTTTCAGCTTAACCAATGCTCCAGCCACCTTCTCTCGTCTGATGAACTATATATTCATGGATTACCTCGACAAGTTCATCGTGGTTTACCTGGATGATATCCTTGTATTTTCCAAGAACAAAGAAGAACATGCTAAACATCTTTGTCTTGTGCTGGAAAAGCTTCGAGAGCATCAACTCTACGCTAAGTATTCCAAGTGTGAATTCTGGCTTCCCGAAGTAACCTATCTTGGGCATGTCATCTCCAAGGATGGTATTGCCGTCAACCCTGATCGAGTCCAGGCAATTCTCGATTGGACTCCTACAAAGAATGTCAAGCAAGTCAGAAGTTTTCTTGGACTCGCTAGCTATTGCCGTCGATTTGTTGAGAACTTCTTCAAGATTGCCAGGCCTTTGACTAACCTGTTGCATAAGGGCATCAAGCTTCAATGGACCGACAAGTGTCAAGAAAGTTTCCAGGCACTCAAAGATAAGTTGACTTCTGCCCCAATGCTTGCTCCACCTGATACTAAGAAGGATTTCGTCATTTACTACGACGCTTTCCGTCAAGGATTAGGCTGTGTCCTAATGCAAGAGCGCAGAGTGATTGCTTATGCCTCTCGACAACTACACCCTCACAAAGAAAACTAACCAGTGCATGACCTTGAGCTTGCTGCTGTCATTCATGCTCTGAAGCAATGGCGACATCACCTTCTCGGTAATCGTTGCGAGATCTTCACCGACCACCAAAGTCTGAAGTATCTATTTACTCAGTCAGACTTGAACCTCCATTAGCAGAGATGAATGGAGACTGTTGCAGACTTTGATGTGGGTATATCCTATACCCCAGGCAATTCTAATGTAATGGCTGATGCCTTGAGCTGCAAGTCTTACTGCAACCACCTCTAGGTTCGAAAAGTTTAGCCCTCACTTGTTGAAGAATTTAGAAAGCTGAAACTTCATATTGTCCCTCCTGGTGTACTCGCTCACCCTCCCCTAGAGTTCCAAAAGATGAATCTTCGTGTTGTTCCTAAGGGTTCTCTAAATACCCGGGCTGTCGAACCAGATCTTGTGGGCGATATCAAGACTACTCAACATTATGACTCTAAAGTCAAGAAAATTAAACACTATCTCACAGAAGGAAAGCCCTCATTCTTCACTATCGCCGATGATGGCGCCTTGTACTTCAAAGGCCGCCTAGTGGTACCATGTTTGAGGAAAAACCTGGATCAGACTAGATGGGTTATGAAAGAAGCTCATGATACACCTTTGTCTATTCATCCCGGTAGTACAAAGATGTACCAAGACATTCGTCAGAGATTCTGGTGGTCTAATATGAAGCACGACATTGCTTGATATGTTGCTGAGTGTGATGTTTGCCGTTGTATCAAAGCAGAGCATCAAAGGCCTGCTGGAACTCTGCAACCTATCTCTATTCCTGAATGGAAGTGGGACCATGTCGAAATGGACTTCGTCATTGGGTTTCCCATATCGCAGAAAGGTAATGATGCTATACTTGTCGTCATTAACCGGCTTTCTAAAGTTGCACATTTTCTGGCGGTCAAAGAAACAATCGCTGCTAGTCATCTTGCAACTCTCTACATGCCCAGAATTGTTTCACTTTACGGTATTCCACTGGTTATCAGTTCAGACCGTGGCAGCTTGTTCACTTCAAGATTCTGGGCAAGTTTCCAAGAAGCTATGGGAACTCATCTGTTGTTGAGTACTGTGTTTCATCCTCAGTCGCAGAACAAGTTGAACGTGTCAATCATGTTCTCGAAGACATGCTTTGAGCTTGTGTAATTTCCTTCGGCAAGAAATGGGAGGAATCTCTTCTGTTGCCGAGTTCTCTTATAATAATAGCTACCAAGCTAGCCTGAAGATGGCCCCCTTCAAAGTGTTATATGGATGAAAGTGCCCAACCCCTCTGAACTGGTTGGAAACTGGGGAACGTCCACTCTTCGGTCCGGATATCATCTAACAAGCCAAAGAACAAGTCCGCATTATTCACGGGAATCTCAAGACTGCTCAGTCACGTCAGAAAAGTCAGTATGACCGTCATCACAAATACATGGTCTATCAACCTGGCGAAAAGGCTTATCTTAGAATCACACCAATGAAGGGTGCTCACCGCTTGGGGATCAAGGGCAAGCTAGCTCCTCGCTATATTGGCCCATTCACTATTCTCGAAAGGCGTGGAAAAGTGGCATATCAACTAGAGCTTCCGCTGAACCTTTCTCAGGTTCACGATGTGTTCCACGTGTCACAGCTCCACCGCTGCTTCAAGGACCCAATCCGAGCAGTGGATCATCAAGTGCTCGAATTGCAACAGGACCTCTCCTATAAAGAGTATCTGGTCCGCATTCTCGACCAAGCCAAACGCCGCACACGTTAGAAGGCAATCAAGTTCCTCAAGGTCCAGTGGTCGCATCACTCTGAAGATGAAGCCACTTGGGAGCGCGAGGACCACCTGCGTGATGAATACCTGATATGTCCATTTTGCATCATGCTTTTATACTGATATTTATTGCATAAACGCCTGTTATTACACATTATGTCACAATACTTATGCCTATTCTCTCTTATTTTAAAAGGTTTACATGAAGAGGGAGAATGCCAGCAACTAGAATTATGTAACACCCTGTATGTAACATGCCATATTTGTATTCCAACTCTTGCCTTTTCCGGCACTAAGTTATGATATTTCCTCGTTGTCGGGTTTTTGTCTTCGTGTGCTTTTTTCTTTGTCATGCATCTCATATCATGTCATCATGTGCATCACGTTTGCATACATGTTCGTCTCATGCATCCGAGCATTTTCCCCGTTGTCCGTTTTGCATTCCAGCGCTCCTATGTCCTACGGTGTCCCTTTCTACCTCTTTTTGTGTGCGGGTATTAAACGTTCTCGGATTGGACCGAGACTTGCGAAGCGGCCTTGGTTTACTATCGGTAGACCGCCTGTCAAGTTTTGTGCCATTTGGACTTCGCTTGATACTCCAACGGTTAACCGAGGAACCGAGAAGGCCTCGTGTGTGTTGCAGCCCAACACCCCTTCAAAGTGGCCCAAAACCCACCTAAACCCTCTCCATCACCTAGGCCGTTCGATCACGATCGCATGGGCGCAAACCGTGCTCAATTTGGAGCCTCCTAGCTCCTCCTACCTATATAAAGGTCCTCCCATTCCAAATCTCGGGCGAAACCCTAGCCCCCTCCCTCTCCTCGCCCGCCGGACGAAAATTCCGCCGCCGGACGTGTCCGGTCCGCCCGCCAGCGCCACTTGTCACCGCCCGATTCGTCGGAGCTCGCGCACCGCACCAGTGGCGTCATGCCACATGGCGCCCATAGACCCGCCGCCGCCAAGGCCCGCCGGGCCCGAGGAGAGCCCCCGAGGCCCGCGCGCCGGATCCCCCGCCTACCTCCCTCATCGCCCGCGCCGCCTCGAGCCGCGCCCCGCTGCCTTCTCCCCGCCGTCAGGCGCCCGCCGCCGCCACCGACCTCGCCGGCCACCGCCGACGTGCCTGGTTGCCGGCGACCCGACCCCGCTGCCTTGCTCCGACACCGCCGGCCGCGCCTAGCGTCGCGCGCCTCGTCGGCCAGCGCCATCTCGCCACACCACCGCCTCCTCACCGCCCCGGCAAGTCCGCCGACGACAACTCCGGCCAGCTACAGGGACTTTGGCGACCTTGACTTCCGTGTCCGATCCGATCTGGATCTGGAAACCCTAACTGGTTGACTTTTTCGTCTAACTCCCAAATATTTTTAGCATTCTTCGTCATGGCATAACTCTGCATCCGTAGCTCCGTTTTGGGCATGTAGCATATCGGAATGTTCGTCTGGTTGAGTACTTCATTTCGTCTCATTGCATCATGTTCATTTGAGCTCATCTTGATGCCCTAAATGCTGTTGGAAGAGTGCTAGTTTCTATTAGTTTCACATCCTTAACAGGATTTGGACATTTGTCATTTTTTCCATGATTGATGTGTGCCTCCTATGATCTTGAGCCATACATGTATTTTGAAGTATGCCATGCCATCTTTACAGGGGTGTATGCCATGTATTGTTGTGATCTCTGTGGTGACTAGCACAAGCATGCGAAGTAGCCCTCGTTATGTTGCTGATTTCAGGGACTTAGAAATATTCTAAGTCATTGCCCTGTTTATATTTTTATGTCATGTGTTCATGTTGCTACCAAGTGATCCGTGCATCTTTTGAGCATGATCAACAAGGATGTTTTGTCGATGTTGTGGTGCTCTATCCATCCATGTCTTTGTTTGCATTTATGGAGCACCCTAGCTTCAGTCAATCGAGCTCTACTTTTGCTATAAAATGTTCCTGGCAGAATGTTTACATGTTAAGCATTTTTGCCGAGCTTGTTGTAGTTGATCCATGCATGCTATGATGTTGTTCTTGCCATGTTTAGCTTCTATGCCATGTCTACTGCTAGGTGTATACTTAGTTTGTCATGTAATGCCTTGTAGGGAGTGCATCGAGCTCGTAAACATGCCTACTTGTTATTTGTTTTGCCATGTTCCAGTTTTCTGCTAAGTCTGAATCTGTTAACGATAATTGCTATGTTCACATGGTTGCCATTGTATTTTCTGATCCCTTTTGGCTTATGGTCAGTAAGGGATTTTTGTTGTATGCTTTGAGTAGATTCATGCCATGCTTTGCTTTGCCATGTTATGTTCCTGTAGCATGTTGTTACCTTGCTCTAAACATTGTTTCCTGATGTTAAATTCCTGACTTGTTATTTTCACTAAGTCTGTAACCTGATATCTTTTGCACTTTTGCCATGCTTGTTTGAACCTGCTATTGAGTGAATTAGCCGTAGCTCAGTGTTCATCTTCTGTCAAGCATATTGAGTGGATCCCTTCCATGTATTTTGTTGCTATGTTAGAGTGTTGTAGCTTGTTGTTCTTGATGCATTTAGATGGCCTCGTGCTGTTAATCGCAGATCGGTGCCATATTTGTTTTGCTTGTCATTTCCAAACCGTGCATCCGATTCCGGTGATCTTTATATCAATTTAGACCGAAATCAACCCATCTTTCCAGTGGCACTCTTGGTTTTCCATGTTGAGGCCAGGTTAAATCTTTCCTTTCCGAAACATTATGCATCGCATATCGCATCCCGCATATCATACCATGTTTTTGCATCATGTTGTTTGTGCATTGCACGTGGTTGATTGTGTCTCCCTTTGCTTGTGTTCTTGCTTTGGGTAGAGCCAGGAGATGAGTACGTTATCGAGGAACCCGTTGAGTACGTTTACGAGGATCAAGCTAACGTCAACTCGGAGAACTTTGCAGGCAAGATGACCATACCCTCGAAATCACTTCTATCTTTGCTTGCTAGACGCTCGCTCTTTTGCTATGCCTATGCTACGATACCTACCACTTGCTTATCATGCCTCCCATATTGCCATGTCAAACCTCTAACCCACCTTGTCCTACCAAACCGTTGTTTCTCTATGTTACCGCTTTGCTCAGCCCCTCTTATAGCGTTGCTAGTTGCAGGTGAAGATTGGAGTTTGTTCCTTGTTGGAACATGTTATTGTTGGGATATCATTATTATATCATGTCTACTTTAATGCACCTATATACTTGGTAAAGCGTGGAAGGCTCGGCCTTATGCCTGGTGTTTTGTTCCACTCTTGCCGCCCTAGTTTCCATCATACCAGTGTTATGTTCCTTGATTTTGCGTTCCTTACACGGTTGGGTTATAATGGGAACCCCTTGACAATTCACCTTGAATAAAACTCCTCCAGTAATGCCCAACCTTGGTTTTACCATTTGCCACCTAGCCTTTTCTTTTCCTTGGGTTCCTGGAGCCCGAGGGTCATCTTTATTTTAAACCCCCTGGGCCAGTGCTCCTCTGAGTGTTGGTCCGAACCGAGTAGACTGCGAGGCCACCTCGGGGCAACTTGAGGGTTGGTTTTACTCATAGGATGTCTCATCTGAGTGTGCCCTGAGAACGAGATATGTGCAGCTCCTATCAGGATTTGTCAGCACATTCGAGCGGCTTTGCTGGTTTAGTTTTACCATTGTCAAGATGTCTTGTAACCGGGATTCCGAGTCTGATCGGATTGTCTTTGGAGAAGGACCTTCGTTGACCGTGAGAGCTTGTGATGGGCTAAGTTGGGACACCCCTACAGGGATTTGATCTTTCGAAAGCCGTGCTCGCGATTATGGGCAGATGGGAATTTGTTAATGTCTGGTTGTAGAAAACCTGAAACTTAACTTAATTAAAATGAATCAACAAAGTGTGTGGCCGTGATGGTCTCTTTTCGGCGGAGTCTGGGAAGAGAACACGGTCTTGAGTTATGCTTGAACGTAGGTTGTTCTAGGATCACTTCTTGATCATAGTTGTTCGACCGTGCCTTTGCCTTCTCTTTTTGCTCTCTTTTGCGTATGTTAGCCACAAAATATGCTAGTCGCTTGTTGCAGCTCCACCTCATACTTTTACCCTTCCTATAAGCTTAAATAGTCTTGATCGCGAGGGTGTGAGATTGCTGAGTCCCCGTGACTCACAGATTACTTCCAAAACCAGATGCAGGGGCCGATGAAACCGCTCCAGGAGATTCGACTGAGCTCAAGTGGGAGTTCAATGAGGACTCAGGACGACACTACGTTTCCTTTCCAGACGATCTGTAGTGGTGGCCCAGTTGGGGCGATCGGGGACTTTGTCGCATTTGGGGTTGTTCTTTATTTTGGTTTCATAGTCGGACCTTGATTGTATCTGGATGAATGTAATGATGTTTATGCTATTTGTGTGACGTGGCGAGTGTAAGCCAACTATGTACCTTTTCCCTTTATTCATTACATGGGTTGTGTGAAGATTACCTCACTTGCGACATTGCTTGCAATGCGGTTATGCCTCTAAGTCGTGCTTCGACACGTGGGAGATATAGCCGCATCGTGGGCGTTACAAGTTGGTAATTAGAGCCTTCCCCGACCTTAGGAGCCCCCTGCTTGATCGAATCGATGGCGTTGTTGAGTCTAGAAAAATGTTTTGATTCATTTAGGATTATATATATTGGAGACTAGGATTCTTTTTACTCCTCAGTCCCTTCGTCGCTCTGGTGAGGCATACTGACGTAGAGTTTTGACTCTTCTCTTCTCAAATTTCACTAATTTTTTTAGGATCACGCGGGTATCTTGGAATCATTCCGACGGTTTTGTGACGAGAACATTGTTCTTGGTGCCTCCTGGCATTTAGGAGTTGTGGCAGTGTCCCAGGGAGTTGAGCTCCGAGGTGTTGTCGTCACAATTTTATTGTTGCAATTCTGGAATACCTGAGTTTCGTCGACATCGAAAATCTCTTTTATGTAGTTGTTGGTGAGATAACCTCGACACCACCCAGTACTGGGGCGGGAGTTCGGGAGTATCACCATAACTCATATAACGGATGCTGTTCGAAGGTTGAGGTAAATGATTTCCGAAGGTCTCTTGGTTATGTGTTGAAGGATGGATACAGCTGGATGTAGGATTTGCTAGCTTTGGGTGAGATATTATGCTTCCCCTGTATCCCCAACACCTGATTGCATAACCGGGAGAATTTCGGGAGTTTCATATGTGGGAATTCTTGTAGCTCTAGTATTTCTTCCGCTGATATTTGGTTTGTGATTGGGTAATCCTCACCAAGTATTTGCTCTTGTCCGTACCTTGTTGTTTTATTCATCAACCTCTATCTAAGTGGCTTCTCAATTTATGGAAGTGTGACCATTTCAAATGGAATTCATTCGTTCATTTTGTTCGGATGTTAAGACTATATGTTGCAATTTCGATCCATTTGATTCAGCTTGAATATATGTCTGTCAAGATGCTAACGGATGTCACTATCTTCAGGATGGCTCCTCCAACGCGTTCAAATCCTGATCCGCCACCTCCACCTCCACCTCCGGAGGCATGGCAAGCTGTGATGGCCGCTACCAATGCAAACACGTAGATGCTTATGCAACTCTTGCAAGAGCGTAACCAAGGGAATCAAGGCCATGGCAACAATCAGAATCAGTTTGCTACACTCAACCAATTCCTCACTAACCAGCCAAAGACCTTCAGTAACTGTGTAGAAGCAACAGATGCTGATGATTGGCTCATGGATATCTGCAAGCATTTCGAGTGCAGCAACGTCAGGCCTGAGGACTTTGTCAAGTTTGCTTCGTTCCAACTCAAAGACCAAGCTGCAGGTGGTATCAACAGTACAAAGATTCCAGAGGAGGTCGTGTGATTACCTGGGATTAATTCTGTCAAGACTTCAAAGCTCACCACATACCTCAGAGTGTTGTTGAGAGCAAGCATGAGGAATTACACAACCTGAAGCAAGACAGCTTGTCTGTTTACCAGTATAACATCATGTTCCAGAAGCTCGCACGTTTCGCCAAGCAGGACGTCCTTGACGAGAAGAGCATGATTTATCAGTTCAGAGGTGGCCTCAGAGAAGATCTCCAACTAGCTCTCGTGCTTTTTGAGCCGCAGAAGTACGATGAGTTTTACAACATGACACTGAAATAAGAGGCTACTCAACTTAAGTGCGATGCTTCCAAGAAGCGAGTCAGAGATGCAACTCCTTCCTCAACTCAAGTGGTGACTAAGCAGCAAAAGTATTGGTTGCCTCCTCCTCCTCCGTTCCGTCAGCCTTATCAGCAGAAGAGCAAAGGTGGCAATGGATCTTCCCACCCACCAAACCCAGGCTTTCAAAACAAGACTTCGTCTCATGCTCCAAGATCAAGTGCTCCGTATCACCGTCCGCTCTTGGAGGTCACATGCAACAAGTGTCAGCAGAAGGGTCACTATGCCAACAAATGCTTCAATCAGAGGCGTCTTCCTCCTCCTCCTCCTGTGAGATCTGCCAGTACCACAATGGTCAAGCATAATCCCAAGCACGCCAAGGTCAACATGATGAACGCAGCTCAGGCAGAGGACTCGTCAGATGTCATCATGGGTAACCTTCCTGTTAACGATGTTCCTGCAAAAGTTCTTTTTGACACTGGTGCATCGCTTTCTTTTATTTCAAGACCATTTGTTTCCAAGCATGATTTTTTGACCGAAAAGATTCCTTTCCCGTTGAAGATTGTGTCCCCGGGCAAGCTTATGACTTCTAGTTTGGTTGCTCCGGATGTTTCTATCACGCTGGGTGACTATAAATTTATTTCCTCTCCAGTGGTCCTTGGTAACTCGGATATTGATCTTATTCTCGGAATGGATTGGCTCTCTAAGCACAAGGTTCACCTTGATTGTGCTGCAAGGCATATTCAATTGACACATTCGTCTGAGGATGTAATCGTCTTTGCCGCTCGTGATGATACCATCCGACTATTTTCTCTCAACGAGAAGGGCGAGCTAGATGCCATATCTCAGATTCCAGTCATTTGCGAATATCAAGATGTCTTTCCAGAAGAGCTTCCAGGAATCACTACAAAAAAATATACTTCCGTGAAGATACGTGTTTGTCACAGTAGGTCGCTTTTTTTGTCATGCATGTACATCCATGACAAATTTATGACAGAATCAAGATAGTCATACGTGTGCTGTTGTAGAAGTGTTCCATGACATTACCAAAATTATCATCATGGAAGTGTCCACTTCCATGACGATAAATCGCGCGTCACAGAAGTGCTTTCGTCAAGGGTGACCGACACGTGGCATCCACCATAACGGAACGCCGTTAAGCTATCGGGTCGGGTTTTGAATCCGATAACCCATTAACAGCCCCGACCAATGGGGATTTTCCACGTGTAAAATCATCATTGGCTAGAGGAAACATGTGTCGGCTCATCGTCGGGACAAATGTCATCCACTAACTGGACAGAAGGCACCTATGATACATCGACATGTGGCACGGCCCAACAAGTTTAAATGGGCCGGCCCAACTAAATGCCCATAAGATTTTGCAGACCATAATGGGTCGGCCCAGCTAAAGGCCCACGAGATTTTGCGGGCCATAATGAGCTGGCCCAGCTAAAGGCCCATAGGATTTCGCGGGCCACAATGGGCCAGCCCAGGAAAAGGCCCACAAGATTTTTGTGTGCCATAATAGCCCGGCCCAGGTAAAGGCCCACAAAATTCTTGCGGATCATAATGGGCCAGCCCAGCTAAAGGCCCACGAGATTTCGTCGACATTAATGGGTCGGCCTAGCTGTAGGCCCACAAGATTTTGAGGACCCTAGTAGGCCGGCCCGTTAACTGGCTGCCATGTTTTGGGCCAAATGCCGACCCATATTTGATACAGTCTATTAATGGCCTGCCACGCTTCGGGCCTAATAGTGGCCCATATGAGATCCGGCCCATTAAAATCCTACCACGTCCTGGGCCAAATTACGGCCCAGATCAGGTCCGCCCTTTAAGAGGTTTTGGGCCTAATTATGGCCCATATCAGATTCGGCCCGTCAACTGGACACTATGCTTTTGGGCCCACTTGCTAAAGGCCCACTTAGTAATTTGGCCTGATATTAGTTTTGCCCTGTTAAGGGCCCGTTTAACATTTCGGCCCTATATTAATTTCAGCCTGTTAAAAGCCCGTCATATAGTTGGGCCTAACTATGTCTCGGTTTGCATCCGGCCTGCTCGCAGCCGATATCTGATTGGGCCAGACAAGGACCGAGACAATTTTTCGGCCTGTTAAAAGCCCGTGATTTGATTCGCACAATCATGGCTCAGGGTTCATTTCAGGCTGCTGCCGGCCCGTGAGCTGATCAGCACGTTTCCGGCCCAACCTACATCGTGATTGCATGACGGCCCGATTATGTACCGTAATTTTACGGTTTGGCCGGTTTACTGCAAAGACAGGATATATATACAGTAAAATAACTGCAGCATCGTGAATAAGAAAAACCTATACTATACAATAAAGAAATTACGGCATATTACATCCACTGGGCATCAAAGTTCGCCACTATGATAATAAAGCACAAGCAGACAGCAGATTACATACACTGGGCATCAAAGATCGCCACCAATGAAAATAAACACGCCGACAAAATAATATACAAAACCGACAGCACTTCAATAGAGTTCAAGAAAGGTTAGCCCTGCTGGGGAGCTGCAGCGCAAGCAGCTGAGCAAGATGATGAGACTGCGCTTGTTCAACACTTATATCTTCCTCACTCTGAAAGATAAACAAGCAGACAGATGACAGGTTTTGCACATAAAAGTATCAGTGCTGACAATTCATCACATTTCTTACTGACGAATAAAGTGACACAGTTTAAATTTGCATTAACACAATATGGTATTGTTTAGGTCAAGACATGGCAGGAAATGACATTGTGAAGGAGTTGGCAGTTTCATGACACCACTGGATTATAGATCAAGAACTCATAAGTATCAATGGTTAGTGTGCTGTCAATTTATACCATTTTAGATTGGCAAATAAAGAGACGGTTTAAATAATAGTAGAATGATATGACATTTTTCATAGTTAAGACATTGCAGAATATGACATTGTGCTGTAGTGGGTAGGTTCACCACACCACTGGATTACAGATGAAGAACAGAAGCATACATGCAGTGCAAAAGAAGATCACTTGCTCTGTATAGTTTAATTTACATGGTATGAAGAAGGAACTTGGTTGTACAACTGAAAACTTAAATTGAGAAAGGATGAACTTTTGTTTATGAACTACATATAATAAACTTTAAACAAGCAATTTGATGCAAACACCAAAAATAAATAGCTATTGCAGTCATGCCTAACCAAATATATACAACAAAGTTGGAAGGCTTGAGATGGACAAACTTTCATTATTGGTGAAGACAAGCTCAATAAAGGCCTTGTCCATGCTGATGGGGGGCAATTCAAGAAGTTTACCACAAAATCTTCTTCAAAAGCATTGCCTTTATTCTACATTTTGTTAAGAGTAAATATAGATGTGATAATATACGGAAAAATAGAGAATATTTAAGATAAGATGAAGAGTGATGCTACATAACCAAGTAGCTATAAATGTAAGTGCAGCGATACAGGCAAAAGGTACAGCCAAGAGCAATGCACAATTAAACTTCTTCAGTACCAACCTTATGGTAAGAGTAAATATAGATCTGATGTGTAGAAAATGGAGGGCAAAGGAAATTAAGCTGCAGAGTGATGGTACATGAACAACTACTTGTCATTATAAGTACACTGATAAAGGATAACATGTACTTACAAGAACAATGCAGAGCTAAAAAAACATTGGCATTGGATATATTCGACACTAATGTAACCATTCATACAGATCAGATAATTTGGAGTGAAGAATTGATAAGCAACCTATCATGCATACTGCTGTCACATAATGAACCAGGTATGTATGCAAGTACAGTGATACAGGACAACAGGTACTAACAAGAGCAAAGTAGTATGCAGCATATTTGCGATATCCTGTCGTTCTTGTCAAACCGGAATTCTTCTTCGAGCAGATTTCCTGCAAAAAAGATCCGTAAGGCACATGCGAAAAAGTAGAAGTTCAAATTGTCATGTGATTTCATAGATAGTACCACATCCTGGGAACGAGACCAGTGCATAACAAGGTTTTTCCATTCAATGTCTTCGAAATTTAGCATAGGAGACTTCACCGGAAATTCGTTTATAGACTTGCCATCAAAGTGTGATTTCCTCAGGTAACACCGATACTGCTGCAATGCTTCCTTGAAAAGCACAAGCAAGCTTTGCTCATCATGACTATCCAGATTGACCCTCGCCTAGTTACAACAATGTAATGTAAATCATTGATGTGTTCAATCAGCAGAAAACAGGAAAATAATAGCCATGAATAATAGCACTTACATGTAAGTTGGACAGGAAGATGTGAAAATGGTGTTTGTCTTCACAATAATCTTCCCATGATGGGAATATATGCACGTAGTCCCTAACAACATTGAAAGCATTGTATTTTAAACTGGGAATAAATGGAATGGGGTTCCAATCTGCAGGAATTAGCCGTCTCTGCAGTTGGGATAGGTCTTTGGCCGGTGGACTTGCTGTACTTTTTGCTGGAGTGGGATTTTTCTGTGGTACAGCTGGTGCTATGGCAAATGAAATCGGTATACCTTTTGCTGGAGTGCAGGTCCTGTGTGGTGGGGCTAGTGGTGTGGCCAGTGAAGTATGGGTACAGTCTGCTGGTGTCGGTCCTACGTTTTGTGTCATTGGTTGTACATCCAATAAAAGTGGGGTGCTGTCTGATTTCTCCGGCACCACCATGTTTTTCAAGGACTTTGCTAGTGCTCCTTCTGGTTCGGCAATCACCCTCTTCCTTTTTGATGTCTGATGCACAAGAACAACATTTGAGTGGAAAAACTTGGTATAATGACAGATGGAATATGTATTGATAATGGATGGGCATGGCATCTCGACATATATGATGAGTAAACTAAGCAGATGGTGGTGCAAAAAAGTAGAAGAAATGCAAGACAACATTTGCAAGATACCTGCAATCAATAAAACATTGCCAAATTAGAACAAGCACCTTGATGGGTGAACAGGACAGGCCATCTGCCTTTGACTCCTCGAGGTTAGAATAGTCATTAGGATCATATTCTGAACAAGAATCAACACGTGGGGAGCGTATGAGTTTCATTGCATCCAGAATGGCACTCAATGCCTTGGTGACAATTTTTTAAGTCATAGCAGTGTTTAGCTTCAAGAGTGGACTGCTGCTAGTGCGACACAAAGTAGCTACACAAATCATAGTGTAGATATAACGGGAAAACCTTAAGCATCAGAGTAAAATCACCAAAGTGGAACTTGCTGGAATATATGTGCTAGTATTGCCGGTACGGCTAGAAAGGCTTCGGATACCAGCTCTCTTGAAGTGAAGGTGCGGTACTATTAATATCAATGTAACTCTCAAAGGCGACACAGCTCCCCGCATTTCCTTGCTATTCTTATAGGATTCAAGTGGGCAGGCCACTACAAATCCTATTCCTATGTTTACAAGATCCTACGAATCAAAGAAGCTCAAAGTGTCCATCACAATCGACCGTATAGACCTCTACACTACAAATGTCCCTGCTCATCTTCAGTACAAGGAACATACTGTACTACTATCATACTCCCCCCGTTCCAAAATATAAGTCTTGGTAGAGATTTCCACTATGGATCACATACAGATGTATCCAGGTACATTTTAGAGTGTGGATTCACTCATTTTGCTCCATATGTAGTCCATGGTGGAATCTATACAAAGACTTGTATTTAGGAACGGAGAGAGTACATATTAAAGAAGAACGGAAGAGGAACATGGTAAAGAAGAGCAAGCAGATTTTGGATAATAAAATGTTGGTTGCGCAGTGCCCACACATGATGAACCAGAGCGCATTAAGAATGCAACTCCTAGCTGTCTCTCGACCATTTCAGGCGGTTGGATGAAGATCCTACGACTCCTAACCCTTCTTCTTCCTCGTCTCTGATTTTTCCCATACAGAACACCGCACGGGCCGCCGGCCGGACCACTGGCCCCCACCGCCTGTGTTCCTCCGCCACCCCCACCCCCCACCCCCACCCCAACCCCCACCCGCGTCGAGTTTTCTTTGTTCGGCAAGGCCCCACAACCACCCGAGCTCCTTCGATCGCATCGGTGAACTCCGCGAGCTACTGTGATTTAACTAGTGTGGAATATAAAAGGGGAAAACCATAAGCATTGGGAGTATGGTGTTGAGCGTGCCATGGCGGATCTGAATGTGCAAACCGGACAAAGGCAACTTCGCAACCAAGACAAGAAATCAGAGTAAAGCAGTGGCGATCTATTTTCTTGTTGCGATAAATAAGTTGAGCAGATATGAAAGAGTACCGCCTCTGGTGCGGCGCCGTGTACGCATCTGCTGAGAATTTGATGGTGCTGCAGTAGCGATGGCTGTCGGCGGCGTGGAAGCAGATCTAGGAGGGTAGACGGTGGCGGCGGGACGCGGTGGATGAGACGGTCGTAGGAGCGGCGCCGGCAAGGTGGACGACGGCGGGGATGAAGCAAGTGGACGGGATGCAAGGATCCCGGTCCGAAGCCATGGATGAGAGAGGTCGATCTCTTGTAATGGACGGCGGTGTCGGGGTATCAGCTCCGACATGGTGGAGGAGGACGGCGGTGGATGGGGTGGCGGATGGCGGCGGACGGAGGAGGGTGGGGTGGAGAGGGTGTTTGTCCACCCACGGAGTACGAATGGGGAAAAGGGAGGTAGATAGGAAGGGGGAACCATGTATTCATGGCGCGCTTGTCTCAGATGCGAGGAAATTTACAAAATTAGCCCCCGTTTGAAATTTCTACTACATCACAGCAACACTAGTCGGTTGGGGATAGGACGGTAATCTCGCATACACCGAATATTTGCCGACGAGAGTTTGTTTTTGGCGCCCACCATGTATGAATATGAATCGGGGATGGAGTCGATTTCGGCCGAGGACACACTGTGTTTTGGTGCCCACCATGTATGAATCCGGGTGAGAGGCGGTTACGTCACATTTGGGTGAAATTACAAACCTACCCCTATCGAAACCTATAGAAATCCAGCATATAGGCTTTGCGTGGCAGGGATAGGCAGTAGTGATTTACATCTCGCAGATTTTGGTTTCGGACAGTTACTGCGACTTTCCCCGCTTCGTTCAAATTTTGAAGAGTGCATGTTTACCGTGCCAACTCAATTCGAATCCCGTTTGTATTCTATTTTTTTCGAGCGGGATCCATTTTCAATTGGAATTACATTCTATATACATCATTTATATATATATACTTTCAAAAGCACAACAAAGAATTCTGCTCCTTTATATGTATAATATGATTTACAAATACAACGATCTCGAAATTTTAAGGTTGAATTTGAAATTTTTTAACCAAATTATGTTCTACTAAAATGTATGGATCAGTAATATCTACATATTAAATAACATAGATGTGCGTGAATTCATATGAGTATGCATGTTTGATAGATCAAATTTGGTTCGAGTATGGATTACATGTATCATCATCTCGAATTTAAATATTTGAATCCCTTTTTTGTTCACTCCTTTCTCGCCCATCTCTCTCGCATGCATGCTCCTTCAGGTAGCTATTACTCTCTTTTCTCCAGCTCACCCACACGCTCACTTCATGTTGCTCCTATCCTCACAAACATGGTCTCTCGACGTCTCCCTTGATAAGTGTCACACTCTCCCTATCATTATAAATTACACGGTTTTCATTATCTCTCACGTCTCTACTGTTCTCTGGTATCACTCGGTACCTAAGCTTTTTTTTTCACCGCCAAACACACAGTCTCCACTCGTCTTTCACTTTGTCTTTATCTCTATGGGATTATCTCACACACCCTATATGTCTCTACATATGACTCATACCACTAAAATTACTCTCTCTATCTCTCCTGTAGACACAACATTTGTTGCGGTCTCCTTTTCATCTCTATCCCAGACTGACATTATTCATTTGTTTACCGATCAGACAACCCCGACTACTGTCTCCTCTCTCTCTCACACAGACACACACGCACAACTCCTACCACTAAAATGTGAATGGAAAACGAGATTTTATTATACCCAAACAAAAAAGGACTAGAGGGAGTGATTGCTCTGACACGGACGCGACCTCTCATAGCGCAGGCATTGAACCGGCGCGCCAGCCAAGAGGGCCGCACTCGCTACAGGCCCGGCTGAGCACGCCTCCTCGCCGCGTGCAACCAACTTAAGACTGCCCCGCCTGCCTTCATCGAATCCGCGCGTGTGCCGGCAACATGTCGTTCCGCGAGCCGGCAGGCATTTTAGAACACAGAAAATGACTAAAATATAATTAATTTACGCATGGTCTTGACTTGTTGTGCTCGCACTGGTAGCAGGAACTAGTAGAGGATTTTCTTTATTTTGTAACTCTCCTCACATTTTTTTGGCTTTGAAGTGAATCATGGTTGTGGACATTATGTACAAATGTGCAGATATCTGTGAACATGAGTTTGATGTGGAAGTTGAACTTGGAATGTCGGGCTTGCGCGTGAACTATACCATGTCCAATGCTTCATCTGTTATTGTTTGGAAAGTAATTGCTATTATTACATGACCCAAAAAAACATTTTGTGCCACATAAGTAGATGCACGGACATCACAACAGGCATGCTGACTGGATAAACATTTGAACCTATCTATTATGAAGGAAATTTTGTATTGACAACAGTTTTAGATAGCAGGAGACGCCTAGCCTGCTCTGCCTCTGCTAGCTTGTTTCTGGCTTCTTCCATCTCTTCTTTGGCTTGGGTGAAGAGAGCATCTGATTGCTCTTTTCGCTTCTTCAGGAACTCAGCTACATTCTCAAGGGGTGCTTCACGCTGTCTTTCAGCCTTTACTAATGCCTCGAGGACACGAACAGTTGACGATTCCACCTGGCTTGTGTGTAATCCAGCATCATCTAGGAATTTGCACCTTGTGTCTAATCCAGCATCATTAGGGAACTCACACCTTGTGGTTAATCCAGCCTCATTTTGGAAACATGATCTCGAGGTTGACCATACTTCCCTCCTCGCAGGAACTACATCCTGACATGAAGTTACTTATTTTTTAGATCAATACTCAGAGCAACCTAGATCCATTTAGTAGAAGCCAGATAAACAGAACTCAGAGAAGTGAATTCAAAAGGAAAAAATAAATAAAAATAGACTACAAGGTGAGAACACCCACTTCCTACATCAAGCTAAAAACGAAAGCATTAGGACGATTAAGACTCTTCTTATTACACATCGAAGAACACCACGCTTAAGAGAAACAGAAACTACAACATATACACATCGAAGAACATGAGGCTACAGGAAATTAATTGAAAGGGTGTTACTTACCAAAGCTGGTTTTATAGCTTCGGTGCAGCTCCTCTTTAACTTGCCACGCTCCTTGAAGATGTCCCGAATATCCCGTGTTTGGTCTTCATTGCTCCTCTGCATGTTCGCACTCGTGGTTTTAAAATCTCAACATGGCAAGAAAAATATACTACTAGTAATACTCGCGCATCTTGTGGGCAACATTAAAGCACTCGTCTGCCATGTTAGAGCATCTCCAACAAGATAAACTACTCATACAAATGCATCTTGCTGCATGCAACGCATGGGCATTTTGCTAGTTCTAAAAACCTTTCCATCATTTGCCACACTACTGGTTGCAGATGTAAAACCTACCCAAGTACAGTGCGATACAGGAGCGACGCACAATTACAAGCTGATATTCTGTTGGACAATGGAGGCTATAACCAATTACTTTTACGGGAACAATAGCACCCAGGAAATTTGAAGGGTAGGTATGAACAAAATTGGAACTGCACATGTACTGCTAAGTGATTCAATACACACATTACCAATCGAGGAGGAGAACGATGGTCGCGGCGGCCTCTATGAGTCATGGTCAGCAACGGGAGTCAGTTCATTGTCCACGACGGTGGTACTTCTGCGCTTGGCGTCTGCTTCCGGGAAGCAGATCCGAGACCGTGGAAGACGATGCCGGGGAAGAGGCACCATGTACGATGACGACAGTGGACCGGCTCCAGTTAGGCGTACGAGGTCGTCGATGAGGCAGATGCGCTGCGGTCGACGAGTGCGCCGATGTAAAGGGGAGGAGCACGAAGGCTGCGGTGCCGTGGAGAAGTCTATTTTGTGGTGGGGATAGAAATTGGGGAGTATTTAGGTGTACTACGCTGGGTGCCGGGGTGGGGTTGGGTGGGTAGGGTGAACCTGAAGTTACGAAAACAGCCCCCTACCAAGCGTCATCCGTAGGCCTGTTCCGAAGGCTATGATGGTAACTTCCCACTGCTCGAATCAGGGTCGCGGGAGATTTTCCCGCTGACCTCAAAATTTTGTGACACTGGACTCCCCGTGTGGCGTGTTGAGTGATTCGGCCAAGCAACTAGCGAGTAGTAGTAGTAGTAAACTCTGCATATTAGGTTTGACCGAAGTCAAACTTTCTAAAGTTTGACCAAGTTTATAGAAAAATATAAACATTTACCATAACAAATATGTATGATGTGAAAGTACATTCAATAATGAATCTAATGGTATTTATTTGTAATTGTATATGTTAATATTTTTTGTTATAAGCTTTCTGAGAGTTTACAAAACTTGACTTTGACCAATGCTAATACACGGACTTAAATAAAAACGGAGGGAGTACACATTTGTTTTCTTAGTTCGTAGTGAACTAATCATTTGTTGAAATTGTGAAATAAATATATTAGGCTATTGATTTCAAATGTAATGGTCTATACAATTCAATAGATACAATCATTGTCGAATCCCCAGATGTATACAAGGTCTATAGTACTTCACAACATGCTCAAACTCACATAATCCCAGTCAAATGAGAATCTAAATGCATTTCATAGTTATTACTTTGTAGGATGCAACAAGAACAACCATAACTCTACATCAGCCATTATAGAAGCAACATTTTGACATATCCCAATGTGTGAATGAAACGTGCAGAGAGAGCTTTTGAAGATGGAGCAGATAGGGCGGGAAAGATTGTATGTATGTGGACGAGAGAGTAGGAGACAAACCTAACGAGACAGAGAGAGAGAGATAGAGAGAGAGAAAGAGAGAGTAAGAAGTTAGGTCTGTGAGAAAGATGCATACATGTAATATACATGAGATGCGTGTGCATCTGGATTCTGTATACGTGGAAGGAGAAGAGGCAACATGTTTGATGAGAGAGAAGGAAAAACATGGACGAGAGGGGAAGGATCTCGTGGGTTGAGGGATTGACAATTTTGTGCGGGGGAGAGAGGGATTGGTAATTTTGTGCAAGAGAGAGAGAGGGTGGGGGAGGAGTCAGTCAGCCGTCGTCACATCACCCTGCTTCCAAATGACCCCGCATTCTCTAGCACGGTGTGGTCGCCGTCTTTGATCTGCTCGTTGCCCTCTTTGAAGATTGAGGTGTTGTGCATGTTGGGGTGCAAAGAAGCACAAGCGAGAGTGGTCGCCGTATAACCTTGGATGGGGATGAATTGTGTGCTTGGGGGAGTGTGTGTGTGTGTTGTGCCGCGTCTCTCTCTCTCTGTGTGTGTCAGATATTGAGACAAAACAAACCTAAGGAGAGAAATGGGTATTCACGAAGAGATTGTGCGGGCCTTGAGGTGGGCAGGGGCCGGGTGAGGGTGTCAAAATGTGCGCGTTGATGCATGTGTTGCATGCGACCGTGCAAGGGACGGACGAATCGAGAGAGATGGTTGTTGTGTTACGGATGCTCCTATCTCTGTCTCTCTCTCTCTCCCTCTCTCTCTCTCACACACACACAAGTAAACTAGAAGACCGTTCTCTCCTGTATACACAACGTATCAGCATCTGTCTATGTCTCACTCATGCACGATCATTTGCACATTCACACCTCTCTATGTCTGTATCACACGCACACCGTCTCCACATTGCCCTTCCGCCACAACACACATATGGACACATACACACGGTCTCTCTCAGTCACACACAAAAAATCAGTATTAAAAAAAACTAGGGCGCACCTAAAACGTCCAAATCCAAATAAACACGAACTGGAGCTAAATTCAAATATATGGAAATATTGCAGTGTCAAGAACTTTCACAGGAAAAAAAGTTGAGTAATATTCGAGGATTGTTTTCACACACACAAAAAGGTTCGGTGGATGTCCTTCGAGCGCGACACGGTGACACACCGTTCGATCGACCGCGCGGCCGCGGTTCACGTGCTTGCACAGGATTCCATATCGTGGTCGTGGTACTAAGGCTGGTCACAATGGGCAAGAACATAAGCTAGTAACTAATAAAAGCACTGGCTAAGTCTAATGTTTACGTGTACTAGTACGGTTTTCTTTTAAGTTTGACCAACCTTATATATAAACTAAAGTAAGCTCCCACACGCGCACTCATCCATATGCCGCCGCCGTTGCGCATGCCGGCGCCCGCCTGCTTCGGCCAACAATTTCTCGCCCATCACCGCCGTGTCACCGCCATCCCTGTGCCATGAAGCCGAAGGCTTGCCCGCTCACGTCGTCTGCAGTCCCTCCTCGCGATGCCACCGCGCTGCCAAGCATGCAAGTAGCTGGTGGAGCCGCGTCTATGCACACAGCGTACGAAGAGGAGGACGAGCGCGTGCTCCAGCACGCCGGTGAGGAGGAACTAGCGTGTCATTGTCATCTCCGCCCGCGCGGAGGAGGCGCGCATGGTGGCTGTCACGGCAGAAGCCGGTCGCGCGCGTGTCGAGCCCGCAAACTGGGTGCGGATGCGGAATCTACCTTCAAGACCTTGAATGCCACGTGGATCCTACAATCTGAGGGAGCAATTTGGGTCAGTCGACTCATGTGAGCCGTTTGATGCAACATGGATGGCTAGAAGGGCTTCTTCCACCCGTTCTGCCCTCTTCTTCCTTCGCTCCGTCGAACTTCTTTCACAAATCGACTGACCCAAATTATACTACTAGTACGAACGTATTAAGTACAGTAGGAACACGAAGATATGAGCAGTAGTACCAACTGCAAGAAGAACAGTAATAAGACATAGTACTAGTACTATTGTATGTACTAAAGAGTTCAAATAACGAGAAAGACATAAACATAGTTCTGTTGGGGCCTCAGCACAACACACCCTTGAAAATAAACTAATAAGCAACTAGTCCGCTTGAGACTGCAGTAGAACCAGCATGAGCGACGGCACTGCCACCTACTTGGAGTCCGAGTCCACGTCCTCGACTTCGTCCTCGTCCCGCTTCCTCTTCCTCTTCACCGACGCTTCTTTGCTTGAACCGGAGACTGGGATCTGCTTCTTCATCCAACCCTTGTAGATATTTAAACAAAGGTAGGCATCCATTGCTGCATACAGGATGTGATCTTCATCTAATGTCTTTGACTCCCATGCATGATGAAACTCGTGATGAGGTTTCTTCAGTTTAGCGTACGAAGGATCAATCATGGTTGCTGCCAGGGTTAGCATTGAAGGTTGAGAGGAGGACACTAGGCTTGCCTTCTGGAGATCGAAGGGCTAGCCTACAACGAGACCTATCCGACGTAGGACGTCACTGTCATTCTTAAAGCCTACAGTAACGAATTTCACTCTTTTGTCATTGAGGAAGTTCTTAAAATCCTGGCACTCAACGTCGGCATGGCATATGTGGTAGACCAAGCAAACGTTATGTACGCAAACCTGGATCACGGCGGGCTTCTTCCTCTCTTCGTCCTTTAGATCCTTCTCTCGTCCCAGGACTGTGGTGTACTCAACATCTAGCACAGCGACCCACTCATCCGTTGAACTGTTGAACATGCGTAGGAAGCGAGCAAGCCATGCTTTCACCGTCTCGGATCCACGTGTGTAGATGACGATGAATTGATCGCCGGTGATGGCTCTAACCTGGTACTCAGCGGCGACCATGGAGATTTGGGAGGCCATGGATTTTGGAGGAGGGTTAGGAGAAGTTGAACTGTTCTACCCCCAAAAAAAACTGGGAGCGAACTAATGTGAAAGGATGGGACGACTGGGAGCGAACTGTTGTAAGGTAGAAGACGGGGACGAGTACGGCGTACGAACGGCATGGGGTTGCTGGCTTGCCCGGTGGATAAACGGCTGCAAGCCCCCAAAGAGTTCTCGAGAACTATGCGGGACCCACTAGATGTCATGTCTACTAGACCCATATCATAGGTCTGGCGGTATAGCTTCTGCCTGTTCGCACGCCATGCCGACGCGTGGATGTAACTTCACTTAATTCCGTCAAACATCGCGCCTCCCACGACCTTCGCCTCCCTCGCGCGGTCGCGCCCTTTGAGACTTCGACCGGCTATAAATGAGCAATTTTTTGCCTTTTTTTAGACAAGCAATTTTTTTTGCCTACTCCGCATGCATGATACTCCCTCTAGTCCTTTTTACTCCCGTCAACCGTTTGCAAAGTGTTTGACCAAATTTATACTTTTTTTGAACACCACATTATATTAATTAACCAGCCACACCAGTACACTCATTCGATACAATATTCACCACACAGGGCGGTACGTTATTTACAAGAATACCATCTAATCTATTGTTAAAGCTATACTTAGCGATTAAGTGTGCTACCTTATTGGCTGAACGACTAATCTTTGACAATTGAAGATTGTTGATCAACTTCGAGATGCTCAACGCTTTCATCTTCAGGTCACGCATAGCAGACCTGTCAACTCTTTGACAGGCATCAATGAAATCCCACGACCAAATGTATACTAAAAATATCAATATCTACAATACTCCGAAAACACATAGGCACGGTGCATTAACTTCTACCTCGTTTATTGTTTCCTGACATATCAACCAATAGGAGATGTGGGTGTGCATGCTTTTAATGACTTGAGACTACCAAACACGACATGCAGTGGTTAGTTCATTGCATGCAATGCTATTAATTAGCAAATAAACATTAAGATCTCTCGTTTTCCCCTCCTCCTTGGTCACAGTGCACAATATAAGATGACTTGCTCACCCAGACGGAGGGAGTACTGATTATAATGAGTACTCCCTCCTTCCATCTATATAGGGCCTAATGCGTTTTTCAAGACCGCCTTTGACTATTGATAAAATTAATACTACATGACATGCATAATGTGAAAATTATATCATTGAAAGCTCCTTTCACATACGAATTTGATGATGTGCTTTGTGTAAGTTGCATGTCATATATTATTGCTCTAACATTTGGTCAAAGTTAGCCTCGAAAAACGCATTAGGCCCTATATAGATGGAAGGAGGGAGTATAAGAACTATGTTTTATAATGAGTGTAAAAATATTGATCTGACATTGTGAATATTGACACGTTGTGGAATAGTTTTTGAAGTCTGCAAAAGTACTCAACTAGTGTTGTCGTTCTCCACAAAAAAATGTGTTTACCAATGCATGCATGAACTCTAGTTACTCTAACCCCCCTCTCTTCTGTAATTCTTTGCCACATCAGCATGTTTGCTATTCCCATGTGCATGATACCAGCTAAGATACCACCATTATGGCCAGCCTTAATCATCGCATGCAATAATTTAGTGCACCTTGAAATATGAACATGTGTGGGGCATGTTTGTTTTTCATGACTTGAGACTATACCTAGCCCGGCATGCAAGATGACTTATTATGCACCGTTCCCCATACCTGCAGGAAGCCCGTTCGTCTCCAAATTTTGTCCTCTACATGTGTGGAAACATATGCCTGCCAAACTCTCCTTGTCCCTCCAGCGGTCCCACCACTCCACCCCGTGTGAAAAAATCTGCATGCATGACTCTCCTCCCCCCACGCTCGTCCAATCCGTTGTGACCAGCAATATTTCCACCCCTTCACTCCCCCGTAATTTACTCCAACAAATATGCCCACGTAGCTGTTACTTAACTGTAGGTGCATTCGGTCACTGACATATGGGCCCAACAGGGGTCTGGCCCACATGTCAGTGACGCAACTAGACCGGCAGTTAAGTTAGTGCAGCTCAGTCCATATCTTATGTAGGTGTTCCATTGTTCACTATAAATACTGCGCCTCCCACGACATCGCTATCTCCTCCCCCTCACATTCATGTTCATCACTATCTCCTCCTCCTCCCTCTCACGTCGACCACCATGGCATAGCCCCTCCCAAGCCCTAGGAGCCCCTCGCTGCACCGCGTGGACGGTCACGCGTCGCCGTTCCGTTCCTCACCGCCACTAGTCGAGGAGGACGCGTCGGTGTTCCGCTCCTCGCCGCTACGCGACGTGTCACCGTTCCATTCCTCGCCGCCACTAGTCGAGGAGGACGCGTCCGCTTTCCGCTCCTCGCCGCAACGCGTCGAGGTGGACGCGTCAGCGTTCCCAATCTCGCCAGCACGCGCGCCGGAGGACGCGTCGGCTCCCCGCTACGAGGAGAACACCGCGCCGCCCGCCGAGCCCCCTAGCCTTGAGGAGCTTTGGAAAGAAATGGATGTCGCCTTATGGGAGGCTTTGCCTCCAGCAGAGCGCGCCAAAATAGAGGCGGAGAAGAAGGCCAAGGAAGAGAATTCCACCGCAGAACAAGCTGCCTGGGAGGCCTATGTCGCGTCCGAGAGAGTCGGGCAATTGGCTCTTTGGCAGAAGGCTTGTGCGAGGGCCATGAGGGTGGCGGAGGATGCCCGTGCCGACGCCCTGAGTGCAGTCGGGCCCAAGCGCCTCATCTATGCTTGGCAGTACGTGGACCGTGTGCACGCTTCCAGCGAGGAGGAGTACCTGTTGGTGCCAGATCACCACACCGATGAGATCGCGCTCGCCCGCCGGCAAGCCGCCAATCAGCACCTCGCGAGTTGCGAGGCTGAGGAAGAGGCATTGTGTTGGCACGCTGGGAAATGGCCGCGCACTAGGGCACTCGTGGCACGCCGGAAGCGCTCCTGCGAGCGTCGTGGCTTTTAGGAGGAGTATAACTTTTGTTTCGTAAGGCGATCTCATTAGTTTTGGGACGCAAATGATAAATCCCGAACATTCAGGAATTTTTAGCATCCTTAATTAAGTATGTAAAAGGGAAAGTTTGGAAACCTTGTGTATTCGTACGCATTTTACAAGTACGTGCATATAGCACAAACTTTACTATATACTATCGCACTACACGTCTCTCTCGATATATGCTTGCGGACTGTGCTACTCCCTCCGTCCAGGTCAATAAGTCATCTTCGGTTGTGCACCGTGACCAAGAAGGAGGGAAGACTTATACACCTAGATGGAGGGACTACTACTATTACTTATGTACGTGCAAATGCACGTTTTAACATTACGATGCGGTTTTTGTAAAAGTAGAAAAACAGCACTAGTCAAGCTTGTGAAACGATTCAATGCAAAACGAATGCAAAAATGCTCGTTTGATTGTTTACTTTTAGCTTCCTTCTCTGTGGTTATTTCTTTGTCGTACTTTGTACGGAGTATCTCACTGGTTGGAAAGGCATGCAAATTCCCAAACCGCTTCCTACACCCTGTATCTCACTAGTTGCCGGCGTTGACATTGTCGCCCATGTCGTCGAGGATGAGGTTGCCGAGGTCGGGGAAGAAGTCGTCGTTCGCAACTAATCATGTGGACTAGCATAGTAGTAGGATACAGAGTAGAAACATGAATTCTACCACGATTTCGAACAGGAAGGACAGAAACACATACGGTTCAACGGGAGCAGCACCGTTGGCGTTGAGGTTGTCGCCCATGTCCAAACACCACGTAGACACGGTCTTTGAGCATGGTTCGTAGTCGTTCCATGCTCGGGCATTGAAGTTTGTAACTATTTTAGATTAGAATATACTACTCCTCCGGTGCTAGTAGTAGAGCAGAGTCCTACTCTACTACTCTACTCAAGCAAGTTAGGGCTTAGCATTGTAGGGAGTACCAGTACTGTGATCACTCAGGCAAGTTGTCTGGCATCGACATGACCCTACACTGCTGGTATGTGTCTCGTAAGTCAAGCGGCGTGCTGTAGTTTGATAACCCACAAGTATAGGGGATCGCAACAGCTTTCGAGGGTAGAGTATTCAACCCAAATTTATTGATTCGACACAAGGGGAACCAAAGAATACTCTCAAGTATTACCAGCTGAGTTGTCAATTCAACCACACCTGGAAACTTAGTATCTGCAGCAAAGTGTTTAGTAGCAAATTAATATGATAGTGGTGGTAGCAGCAACAAAAGTAAAGACAGCAAAAGTAATGTTTTTGGTATTTTGTAGTGATTGTAACAGTAGCAGCAGGAAAGTAAATAAGCGAGAACCAGTATATGGAAAACTCGTAGGCACCGGATAAATGATGGATAATTATGCCGGATGCGGTTCATCATGTAACAGTCATAACATAGGGTGATACAGAACTAGCTCCAATTCGTCAATGTAATGTAGGCATGTATTCCATATATAGTCATACGTGCTTACGGAAAAGAACTTGCATGACATCTTTTTTCCTACCCTCCCGTGGCAGCGGGGTCCTATTGGAAACTAAGGGATACTAAGGCCTCCTTTTAATAGAGAACCGGAATAAAGCATTAGCACATAGTGAATACATGAACTCCACAAACTATGGTCATCACCGGGAGTGGTCCCGATTATTGTCACTTCGGGGTTGCCGGATCATAACACATAGTAGGTGACTATAGACTTGCAAGATAGTATCAAGAACTCACATATATTCATGAAAACATAATAGGTTCAGATCTGAAATCATGGCACTCGGGCCCTAGTGACAAGCATTAAGCATAGCAAAGTCATAGCAACATCAATCTCAGAACATAATGGATACTAGGGATCAAACCCTAACAAAACTAACTTGATTACATAATAAATCTCATCCAACCCATCACCGTCCAGCAAGCCTACGATGGAATTACTCACGCATGGCGGTGAGCATCATGAAATTGGTGATGGAGGATGGTTGATGATGATGACGGCGACGAATCCCCCTCTCGGGAGCCCCGAACGGACTCCAGATCATCCCTCCCGAGAGGTTTTAGGGCTTGGCGGCGGCTCCGTATCGTAAAACGCGATGATATCTTTTCTCTGATTTTTTTCTCTCTGAAAGCAAATATATAGAGTTGGAGTTGGCGTCGGAGGGTTTCCAGGGGGCCCACGAGGTAGGGGGCGCGCCCTAGGGGGGGCGCCCCCCACCCTCGTGAGAAGGGTGTGGGCCCCCTGGTCTTCATCTTTGGCGAGGATTTTTTATTGTTTTTTCTAAGATGTTCCGTGGAGTTTCAGGTCATTCCGAGAATATTTGTTTTCTGCACATAAAACAACACCATGGAAATTTTGCTGAAAACAGCGTCAGTCCGGGTTAGTTCCATTCAAATCATACAAGTTAGAGTCCAAAACAAGGGCAAAAGTGTTTGGAAAAGTAGATACGACACAGACATATCATAGTCATCATCACCTGTCCACTTCCCGCAGCACATATTCGCTTCTCCATCTTTGTCTGCACATAATCTCGTCCAATCTTCCATCCCCGCTAAGGTGCCTCCCCCCTCATCCAAAACCCAAGCACTAACAATGGCAGAACCAAGCAGCGTCCGCCGAAAGAGTGGCTGGAATTCGCACCCCACAAAGGTAATCAAGCTCATTGTTTCGCGTGTGGGCAATCTCAGTACCATGCCGCTCTCGTGCTTGTCGGGGTTGTACCGTTTACTCAAAGCCCTCAGGCCGGAGCCTTTTAAGCCAGCTCCTTGCTTGCTGATGCCGCCTGATCTTCAGAAACAGCATGTCACGCAGCATAACGATCGTAGGGTGGCGAGCATCAACCCCCTTGACTGCGATCGGATCCCCGTCAGCCTCAACTACATTAACGGTATGTACTGGGTCGGCATGAACACGTCTTGGATGGTGCTCGTCGACGGTCGCGGCAGCTGGATGCTCGTGGAGGTCTACACCCGGCGATTGATCCCCCTACCCTTGATTAACACTGCACTGCTTTGGCACCACGGCCCAGAATACTTGGAATCTTACAGTAGCCAACATGATACCAAGTTTGATTTTCTGAAGGTTGTAATCTGCCAAGTGCCCACAAGATCTGCGAATTATAAAGACTTTTGGCTAATTGCGTTCTTCAACCGCGGTCTCGCCTATCTGACAGGTCACTGTGGTAAGTGGATAAATTTGCACGGCCATCGCAGGATCATACATCCTCCATGGTTCTCTGATGCCATTGAACACAAGGGCTTCATTTACGTTGTCGACTCCTTCTATGGCTGGTCGTATTGCTGGCCTACTCCAGTCATCGCTACAAATGGCTGTTACAGTAGTATGTTACTTTCCTATGATATCATGATGGCTTTCTTATATTACTGTCAACATTTTCTGAAAAATATTCATGCTCATAACATGTTGTTCTTAAGATTGACTAAACCAAGAGCCCTTTTTTATTTGACTCCAACTTGATATGATGTTGTAGGCCGCCTGGTGTCCCTACCCTTGCTAATCACAAAACCATTCAAAGAAAAGCGGCATGGCAGTTGCAGGTGGTTCCTGGCTCGATCAGACGACGGCGAAAGATTGATGATCATTCGCACGTACCGGACGTGTTGTTTCACGGAATACAATCACAGTCACTGCAAGGTCTTTGAGCAGGATCCCAGCTTCTCTGGGCCTTTAGGAATTTTTGACTGGAGGCTGGTAAGTAGCCTTGGAACACGCTCTCTATTTGCCGGACTGAATTATCCGATTAACCAGGAGATAACCGACGGCAAGGATCATGATGGCAGCGTGGTTTCGTTCATCAGGCAAAACTGTGTGTACACAGCGTACCATGCGTCTCTGCATACACCATACCCTGATATGTGCCGCCACGCTCTGCAGCCCAAAGTAGGAGAGAGGGTCGCAAGTATCAGACTTCGACCTGCTGGCTGGAGTTTCCCCCGTCAGGCACCCATCTGGTTCAAGCCGTCAGCCAATCTCCATAGCTTAATAAATAGTAACGTCTAACTGAACCAGTTAGTTAGATGCGTACACTTGGTGTAGTAGGATCTTTATTTAGTTTGATGCATACACTTGTTCTTTTTTGGTAGCCCTTTTGAAATGATGGCTGATGTTTGGTTTGGAAGAGAGAGTTGCGTCTTCACTCTTCTGGCCTGCTTACTGCTTCTGTTGCACCCCCAGCCCTGGTTGCTGCTGCTGTTTTCAATGTACAATCAGTAGTATATTTCGTCTGTTGGTTGAATAAATGTGTTGTTAGAACGACAAACACAATGTTTTGGAAGTCGTTGCACGGTTCGATCCTTTAGTGCCCCATACCGTACGTACCGCATACTATTTATCGTACGGAACACATTTTTTTTGAAACTCGAAACACATTTTCCACTTGTTGATAACATGCAGCCCACTGATGAAGGCCCAATAGAGAAGCCCATAATTAACTGGAAGGGAGGCTCTCACATGAATCCGGCCCAGATACATGCTCATGGTCCCCTAAACATAAATAAGTAAATAAATAAATAAAGCTAAATGCTCATGCACCAGTTCTTTGGGAAAATAGGTAGCCCAGTATTTCTTTTTGAAGAATACCCAAGCTAGGCTTATTTGTTTTCTCCGAATTACTGGGCTACAAATCTTTCAATACGAGGAGGGATGCATTCCAGCCTGGCTTAAGAGTATGGTCAATGTCTGTTAAAAGTAATATCAAAAGGGGTTGAAAATTCCAAAAAAATTATAGCAAATGGGATATAAGTTTCTTTTTTTGTTTTTGTTCTTCATTGATATCTTATACGTATTTCATTGGATTTAACATGACATAGTACTAATTTATTTTTAAATTTGTTTTAGTATGGCTATTAATTTTTGGATTCAGAACATTTCGTTCCCCAGCAAAAATTTGCGAATTTTCAAAATTTCCCACATATTTAGTTAATTTTTTGACCCTCGTACTGACTAGAAAATGGCCAGCAATTCTAAAAATGGAAAACAGGCTGCAATAAATTCCATATGAATTAGAAAATGAGTAAAAATTATAACAATAATAGCAAATGGGCTGTACACGCCACAGATTTCGAGGCTGACTTATTTACGCAAGGCTTTGTCAGTGAACACACGATTCTAGCAGTAGTTAGTGTTGGATGTCCATCCAACGGCCGACGTGCGTCTTCAATCTCTGATCTTCCTGCTCCAGCCGCCTAAACTAGTGCCGGCGGGACTGCCTGCTCCCTCCTCTTGTGGCCCGCTATGATGCCACGCAGGCTTCCCAGGCCCACCTTACTCCCTCCGCTAGCCTAGCCGCACGCAATCAACTGCCTCCTTATTACGCGAAAAAATTTGATTCCTCCCACTGACATCTGGGGCGCACTGGTTGGGAGGCTGACCTGTGGGCCTACTAAGTTGACGCGTACGCAGGGCTTGTCAACTTAGTCAACAAATGATTCTAGTAGCAGTAACCGTTGGATTTGAATCGAACGGTCCTCCTGCTTCTTCAATCGCTGCTCTTCTTGCACCGGCCGCCCAAACTAGTGCCGGGGAGACCGCCTACTCCTGCCTCCAGTGGCTGGCTGTGCTGCCGATGAGGCCTCATCGCCCCCTACTACTCCCACCACTAGCCAGGCCCTGCGGCGACGGCAGCCGAACCAGTGAACCCTCGTACTCCTCTCCGCGTGGGCATCCACTGTCGCGTCTTCCCCGGCTCTGCATCGTCCCCTTCCTAGGCCTCGCTGTCGTCCACTGCCTTGGTGCTCTCGGCGCGGCGTGGTCAACGTGGTCAACGACATTCCATCGGAAGAGTACTGTACATGGAGAGGCTGACAGCTGGGTCCACGGCCACAGCCCAGTTTTTTTGTGATTTGCCAAGTAAGTCGCTTTGTCAGGCCTGTTGGGCTGCAAATCTTTCAAGACGAGGAGAGCTTTCATTCGGCTGGCCGAGAAAATGGCCCATCAGTAATGAGAAATGGGTTGTACATTTTTAAAACACATCAAACCGGCAATTAGTTTCAAATATCTTTTTTTTCATTTCGAGATTTGAAATTACATTAATTTTTATGCGTGGAGAATTTGTTGGATTTTATATTGATATACATTTATTTTTAAAATCAGCTTGAATGTGAGTCGAAATTTCGGGATTAAAAATAGTTCGGACCGCAGCGAAATATGCAAAATTTCGTATAATTTTTTAACCGTGGCCACAATATGGGCTGTAATGCTAACAAAAAAATATGGGCTCCAAAAAACCTTAATAATTAGCAAATGGGCTGTAAATTATTAGAAATAATTGCAGATGGGTTGTATGCTGTTTTCCACAAATTTGAGGCTTTCCTAAAAAAGGTTGACACACAAGCAGTGCCTTTTGGATGGCCATCCAACGGCCATCGTGCTTCTTCAATCTCTGCTCTTCCTGCTCCAGCCGCTCAAACAGGCGCCGGCGGAACTGCCTGCTCCCTCCTCCCCGCAGCCGGCGCTGCTGCCGCACAGGCCTCACCGCCCCACCGTACTCCCATCGCTGGCCTAGCCATCCCTCTACTCACCCACACCTGTTGTTATTCTCCGGCGACGGCAGACGAACCGTAAACCCTCGTACAGTCGTACTCCCCTCCGCGTGGGAAACAACTGCCGAGTATTCCCTACCTCCATGTCGCTCGTTTCCTAGGCCTCGCCGTCGTCCACCGCCCTGGTGCTCTCGGCGCGGCCTGGTCAACATGGTCAACGACCGACATGCATCTGAAGTGGACTTTACGTGGAGAGGCCGACAGCTGGGTCCACGGCCGCACGCAAGGAAATGCCTCCTTATTACACGCAAAATAATGATTCCTCCACCTGACATCAGGGACCCACCGAAAGGGCCTCTGTATTTCACGAAAAAAAATGTTACCGCCGCTGACAGCTCGGACCCACCAGCTATATCTTTGCATGGAAGGAAGTGCCTCCTTATTACGCACAAAAAAATGAATACTCCCCCTGTTAGTTGGGACCTGGTATAGTGGCAGGCTGACTTGTGGGCCTACTAAGTTGACGGGGACGGAGGGCTTTGTCAACTTAGTCAATATGCACGATTCTAGCTCCAGTGACCGTACGATGTCCATCCAACGGCCGTAGTGCTTCTTGAACCTCTGGTCTTCTTGCTCCAGCCGCCCAAAACAGCATCGGTCGTGCCTCGTGCTCCTGTCTCCCGTGGCCGTCTGCGATGCGGCGGAGGCCTCGCCGCCCCTACTACTCCCACCGCTGGCCATGCCATCCCTCTACTCACCCACAACCCCTATTATTCTGCGGCGATGGCAGCCTCACACCGCAGCGAACCAGTGAACCCTCGTACTCCTCTACGCGTGGGCATTCACTGCCGCCTCTTCCCCTCTCCGCGTCGTCCCCTTCCTAGGTCTCGCCATTGTCAACCGCCCTGGTGCTCTCGGCGCGGCATGGTTAACGTGGTCAAGGAATGGCTTCCATCGGACGTGGCCGTACATGGAGAGGCTGACAACTGGGTCCACGGCCGCAGCAAGGAAGTGTCTCCTTATTACGTGCAAAATAATTATTCCTCCACCTGATAGCGGGACCCACCAGACGGGCCACTGTATTTCGCCCCCCTAACTGCTAGGACCCACCAGCTACATCTTCACACGCAAGGAAGTGCCTGACAGTCGGGACCCACCTGGTCGAAGCGTACGTAGCGTTGTCATTCTGGTCGCAAACGTGTATGTACATATATACTGGTTGATGTAGAGGCGCGCACGTGTCGTAGTAGAGGCGGCCAGGGTGCAAGAAAGAAAATACGGCCACGTGTGTGTACGTACGGGCGGGGTCTCGAACGCCTACTCGCGCATATGTACAGCCAGGGCTCGTGTACATGGTTGGGTCGGAATGGAGAAACACGTCGTCGTCATGTTCATGGGGAGGCAACGGAATACATCGTGTTCATGGGGAGGCAACGGAATGCGTCGTGTTCATGGGGAGGCAATGGAACGCGTGGGAGCCAACCGGCTGGGTCGGAACGGAATGCGTAGTCGTGTTCATCGGGAGGGCTTGGACGGAACAGGCGATGGAAACGGGGCCTGGCGTACCGCAAAACGGAGGAAACGGCCTTGTGTTCGACCGGCCACATTCGAAACGGGATCCTATTCATCGGGAGGGGTCTAGTGTACCACAAAACGGAGGAAACGGACATCCTACAGTCGAAACGGGGGTCCTGTTGATCGGGAGGGGTGTAGCGTACCGCAAAACGGACGAAACGGACTTGTGTTGGAGCGCTCGAAACGGGGGTCCTGTTCATCGGGAGGGGTGTGGCGTACCGCAAAACGGGACTCCACGGGATACTGTTCATCTCCACCGTCGACCCCCTCCAGCCTCCATGAGCTACTGTTCATCCACCGTCGACCTCCTCCAGCCTCCACCTGCGACTGTTCATCCACGAGCTCCTGTTCATCCAGCCTCCACCGCGCGCTACTCCACCAGCTACTGTTCAACCAGCCCTCTCCACGGGCTCCTATTCAACCACCCCACCACGGGCTATTGTTTATCCTGCCCCCCACCGTCTACTGTTCATCCTACCCTCCACGGGGTGGTCCTATTCATCCAGCCCTCCACGGGGTCCTGTTCATCCAGCCCCAACCGGCTCGATCGACCGGGGTCCTGTTCATCCAGAGGCAACACCACGGGGTCCTGTTCATCCACCGCCACCGGGAACTGTTCATCCAACCCCCCCCCCCCCCCCCCCCCCCGCAATGCTCACTGTTCATCCAGAGGCAGTGTCGATCGGCTTTAGTTAGCAGCAGTAGCGAAGGAATCGCTCGATCGGGTTCAGTTAACAGCCATCGATCGATCGCTCGGGTTCAGTAACGCGTAGCCTGTAGTGCAATCACTCAGGTTCAGTTAGAGCCCAACACCTCGCTCGGGTTCAGTTAGAGCCAGCGCCTCGCACACACGCGCGTACGTGTACGAGAGAAATGCGCATCGCTCGGCCCCCCACCTCCCACCGTAACCGGGAACTCCCTGAAATTTTCCTTGCCCTCACTTCTACCACGGTTTTTTCTATCATGGACGGCCCAAAGAATGTCATGCAGCTGCGTCTCCGGCCCGCCCAGGACGGAAAGCCCATTTTCTGTCATGATTTTTTGTCATAGAAGTAGGAGCCCACCACATCTATGATCATACCGGGGTTTGTCACAATTATCGTCATAAAAGTGTCATATGTATGACATAAAAAAATTTGTTCGGCACAAAATGTCACGGATGTGTCTTTTTTTTGTAGTGAATGCCTCCGCACCGGCCAGTTGAATTTGTCATCGATCTTGAGCCTGGCACGGAACCTGTTTGCTAACGTCCTCACAAGCTTGGACCTGAAGAGTTGAAGGAGCTGAAGAAGCAAATCGATATTCAAGAGTGTATGGGTCTCATCCGACCAAGTTCTTGTCCATGGGGTTGTGGAGTTCTTTTCGTCACGAAGAAAGATGGAACGGACCGACTTTGTGTCGACTAACGTCCATTGAACAAGAAGACCATAAAGAACAACTGCCCACTTCCCAACATCAATGAGATTTTCGAATAACTCAAAGGTGCTCAAGTATTCTCCAAGCTTGATCTCCATATGGGCTATCATCAGATTCACATTCGTGAAGAAGATATACCCAAGACAGCATTCAGAACAAGCTATGGTTCATATGAATACACTGTCATGTCTTTCAGCCTTGTCAATGCTCCTCCAACATTCTCTCGCATGATGAACTTCATCTTCAACGCCTACGCAAATGACTTCGTCTTGGTCTACCTCGATGACATTTTGGTCTTTTCCAAGAACAAGGAAGATCATGCCAAGCATTTGCGATTGGTGCTGGATAAACTCAGAGAACATCAGTTCTATGCGAAGTTTTCAAAGTGCGAGTTTTGTCTCGATGAGGTTCTCTACCTTAGACATATCATCTCCGCCAAGGGCATAGCTGTTAATCCTGAGAATGTGTCTGCAATTGTGAATTGGGAACCTGTCGAGGATTTGTCACGGCAGATGTCCTTAGTGTCAGGACTTAGTCGCGAGGCCAACACATCTATGTGGTAGCTTGAGAGGGGTTGAGTGGGACGAGAGACGTAGGGCGGATCAACACGCAAGACAAGGATTTAGACAGCTTCGGGCCCCGGGAAACATCGTCCGGTAACAACCCTACATGCTGTTTGAGGCTAGGTCTCATTATCATCACGAGGGAGTCGCCGTAAACCGGCTCTCCTCTTTGTGTCTAGCCCTAAGATTGTTTCTTCTTGCTTGTAGCTTCCCCCTCTTTTGGGGAGCCCTGCCCCTCCTTATATATGTTGAAGGGGTGGGTTACATGTGGAGTCCTATTAGGTTTAGGACTAGTCTATCGCTAATACAAACCGGATACAAGTCCAGGTCTTAACTCTTTGTAAGACAAATATTCCTCACGCCGTTCCTCTTAAACCGGCCCACCATTAAACGTGAACCGGCCTTATGGTCCATGGGCCTCGTCATCCATCTGACCCGCCCGCCGGGTTACTAATGAACCGCCAAGACCGGGCGGGTAGCCCGTGAACCGCCAAGCTTTGGGCGGGTTACCAGTGAGTCGTCCAGTCTAGCCGGGTTATAATTCCGGCCGGTTTACGCCACGGGGTATATCCCCGGCATTAGCCCCCAGTTTAATTTGGATTTATCCATGTTAAAATGATCCTGCAAAATAAACAGAAGAACAAACTTGACAGGTTGTGCTCTGGGTTAAGAATTCTTGTAAACCGGCACCTGATCATCCTTAAGTCCTTGTCATTTCCTCCTTCTAGAAAATCTAGGTCAATAAGCTAGCGTCATACTCAATTTGCTGACATTGGTTTCTCATAGAAAAATATTGTGAAGAATAATCCACTTGAGTCGGCTTCCAAAGCGCCGGTTTAAAAAATATTCGTCTTGAAATATTCATCTGATATTCAGCCGGTTTGAAGATGTAAAAACTTGCCGGTTTAACATTACCAAAATGGCTGGGTTATAAAAACTGATGATCCCGGATTATGACCGTTTATAGACGTCGGGTTATGATTGTTGCCAACGCCAAATCACACAATTAATCTTCCCGATTTGCCAAAACTGAGAATTTGAAGATGTTCCTCCTTTATATGCATATTACCTGTAGCCCCCAAGTCTTAAGAGGAGAACTTAATGATAGCTTAAGACTTGTGTCAATATAAATGTTGCAACTTTGAAGAAATCCAGATTGTTCATCTCAGTTACTAGTCACAACTGAATATTCCACATATGTAGCCCCCAAGTGCCGGGTTGTTATGCTTGCAGCAACCTAGGACTTGTAATTGCCTTATACTCATAAAAACTTCAACCAATGTAGCCCCCAAGGGCTAGGTCATTATGCAATAATGAGCAGGGACTTTATAAATATGATCATGTAAACTTGAGCAGTGATGTGCAGCCCCCAAGGGCCGGCTCATTATGATATGATGAGTCAGGTCTTCAATAAGATGAGCAAAAATGACTTTGCATTAGCCCCCAAGTGTTATGGTGCATGCTTGCAGCGACATGAGACTTGCATATTTGATATAATCTTAAGTTGAATAATGTAGCCCCCAAGTGCCGGGTCGTAAGCCCGCAGCGACTTGGGACTATTCCTTCAATTGTAAAATAAATCATATCCTTTGATAATATAATAGCCATTGCGCTAAAGCGACTTTGAAAAACCTTAATCATAATACTGGTTATTGATAACCATAATAAAATCCAGCCATGTTGGCTATTTGAAGATTTGAATAATATAATCCAATGATTTATCAGCGCATGATTCCAATGACGCAATCCAAATATATACTGGCGACTTATAGTCAAAAGCCAGGCCGGTTTAACAAACACCAGATAATTTCTCATCATATACTGGCGATTTATTGTCTTAAAGCCAGGCCGGTTTAATAAACACCGGATAATTTATCATCATACTTTATTCAACCTGTTTCTGCATACAAAAAGTTTAAAGTGTCCTGGCGGTTTACCATAGGACGGGTCATAATGCCCAACATATAACCTGGGTTTATAACCAAGGTTGCACTTAAAAATATGAAATATATCATACCTATGACATTGAATCACATCGTTGGTTTACCAACTTTTTGTAGTAAGAGTGATAACCCCAATCTTTGAGTAATGATAACTCCTTTCATATTGTACCAGTTTATGATAAAACCGTACCGGGTTTGTGATAAACCCCAGATTAACCATATATAATACTGGTGACTTGTAGTCAAACCAGACCAGGCTGATAGTCTCCGGATTATAACTTGATCGTGTACTGACAACTTGTAGTTGAAAGTCGAGCCGGGTTGATAAACACCAGTTTACTCCATAATAGGATGGTAACAGAAAATCAAACCGGGCAGATAGTCTCCGGATTAAGATTTGACCGTGTTCTGCCAATTTGTAATTTGACAGTCGAACTGGTTTAAGAATTGTCGGTTTAAAAACGCAACAAAAGAAATATTTATCGAAACAAAATTTCAAACAAAGGCAATGATAAAACCATTTGCAAAAAGAGGCTATTGAGCCGATCAAGAGGCATTACCATGGTCGGACACGACCAAGCCCCCCAAAAGGCGTAGCTATGGTTCGAGTCAGCCAGGTCCCCAAATGATGCTTTGGCATTACGCCGATCAAGAGGTGTAGCTATGGTTCGGGTTCGACCAAGCTCCCAAGTGATGCTGTGGCACTAGGCCGATCAAGAGGCGTGACTATGGTTCAGACGTGACCACAAGTCCCCAAGTGATGCTTTGGCATTACGCCAATCAAGAGGTGTAGCTATGGTTTGAGTTTGACCAAAGCCCCAAGTGACCCTGTTGCATTGAGCCGATCAAGAGGTGTGACTATGGTTCAGACATGACCAAGGCCCCAAGTGATCAATAATATGATAAGCCAATAAGGTAGGATACCCATGTTTGAACCGCGCATCATGGCAGTAGGTCCTCTTTGGCACCCTTTAACTATTTGCAAGAGATAAATCCTTCTTGAACCGGATATCAAACCGGATATTAAGAGCTTCAAAGCTTTGTGGGAGACATCTTTCCCTTGAACCGGATTTTAAACCGGAATCTTCATTTTCAGCCGGAAATTTTCTGACGGCCTTTAAACTTGAACTGACGAGAAGTTAATTCCCTTTTGAACGGACATTGTTAAACCGGATTTGAGCGCTTCAGAGCTTTGTAGGAGAATAGATTTTTCTTGAACCGGATTGTAAACCGGAGTCATTTCTGATGACCTGGAACTTCTTCATCGATCCGGGATTTTATAACTGTCATATACTTTCTAAGCCAGAAATTTTCTGACGGCCTTTAAACTTTCATCAATATAACAGTAGCCTCCAGGACCGGTTTATCCTTCCCTCCATCGTCTTGGGGTTCTTAAATTTGCTGAAACTGGAAAGATTCGCTGAGTCATGTCATCGTAGCCCCCGAGTCTCAAAGGTGACTCGAGGAGTTGGCTTGAGACTCTCCATATTTGACCGTGATATAAACCGGCATAACTTGTATATCATTGGCGTTGATAGCACGGTGTGAATCCATAGAAGGTTGAGGTGACTGCGGCGGGTTGTAAATGATCCCATATGAACTGTGTCAGCAACTCGGCCAATGGTTCCTTCCAACTGGTGATTTGAAGTTAATCAAAACTGTAGTGGCGGCGACTTGTGCGCCTGCCCATTGAACCATCCAGTGCAAACGGCGGTTGATGATAATTTGTCTCCAATTTGAAAGAAAACCGGGCTACCCAAGCTGTGACTTGCTCATACCCAATAAACAGCTCATGCAGACAGGTGCGGCCCGGTATGTTGATGTAGACCAGGCCGTGAGAGACGGACAGCAAAGACGACTGCGGCTTTCAAAGGCGGCACAGACAGATGAGTCGGCCGCGGCATTGTAAACCGGCATGGACGAGCGAATTAGCCACGTCATATTGATGTAAACCAGTCTGCAGAATGGCGGTTTGCACATATATTCACCGGGCTTGATGGCATGGTAAGATACTAGCGCATTCATAATGGTTGCGCAAGTTTATACATCCATGACAGAGCCATAGCTTTTGCAATGAACAATTGTCCTGCATAAACAATATTGCAGACCAAGGCAAAGGTAAACTGTTTTTTGACAAAAATAATATGTGCTAATAAAATATATTTTATTTGGATATCACCTGATGTGCTAGGCCGGAAATTATCCGCCATTGAGTTGATGATCACCACAGTGATGCTAAAATTAATCACGGCCGAGTTAACCGTAGGAGCAGACAGATGAGTCGGCCCGGCGTTGTAAGCCGGTGCGGCCGAGCAAGTTGTCCTCCACGTTGTAAGCCGGCGTGGACACATGAACCGGTGGCCATGGCGGACGGGCAAGTCGTCCATGGTGTTGTAAGGTGGTGCAGACGGGCGAGTCAGCCGGTATGTTGACGTAAACCGGACCACGACTCCCTGTCCGTGAAGCCGCGCGACACAGCCAAACGTGCATCCGTGGTATAACACCACCCCTTTTTCTTTTAATAGTTGCCCTGCATAAAAATATTACAGTCCAGAGTAATTGTTGTCGGATGAATTAACATGTACTGATAAAATACATAGAAACGATAGCACCTGATATTTTTTGCCGGACGCTGGTGCCGGATAATGCATAGTGCTGCTTTTGTTTTGACAAAAGAGTTGATTGGTTCTGTGTCTTGTAATGCTTGAGGTCTTCACATAACCTGGCCGGAATTTTTTGAACCGGAATTTCTGGAACCGAAGTTTCTTAATAATCCGGCCGGAACTTTTGATAATCCAGAACTTTTGAACCAGAACCTTTTGATAATCCAAACAGAATTTTTGATAATCCGGAACCTTTTGAGCTGGAACCCCTGTATAACCCAGCCGAAACTTTTGATAATCCGGAACCTTTGAACCAGAACCTCTTGATAATCCAACCGGAATTTTTGATAATCCGAAATCTTTTGAGCTGGAACCTCTTGATAATCCGGCCAGAACTTTTTGCTAATCCGGAAGTATTTGATAATTCGGAAATTTTCTGTAGCCGAAGTCGGAACTCTTTGACGACTCGGACAGAAACTTTCGGTGATGCGGCTGGAACCCTTCGGTGATTCGGACTGAACTTTTCGTCGAGGCGATCGAAACTTTTTGATGATTCAGACAGAACCTTTCGTCGAGACGGTCGGAACTTTTCAATGATCCGGCCAGAAATTTCCGACGAACCGGCGGAACGTTTCGATGAGCCTGACGGAACTTTTTGGGCGAGCCGGCTGGAACTCTCTGACAAACCGACCGGAACTTTTTCATTGAGCCGGACGGAACTTCTCGATCCCTGAGATAGCGCCCTCCAAGAACTCAACACCACCGTGCGTAGGCCCCACAGTGGGCGCCAACTGTCGAGGATTTGTCACGGCAGATGTCCTTAGTGTCAGGACTTAGTCGCGAGGCCAACGCATCTATGTGGTAGCTTGAGAGGGGTTGAGTGGGACGAGAGATGCAGGGCCGATCAACACGCAAGACAAGGATTTAGACAGCTTCGGGCCCCGGGAAACATCATCCGATAACAACCCTACATGCTGTTTGAGGCTAGGTCTCATTATCATCACGAGGGAGTCGCCGTAAACCGGCTCTCCTCTTTGTGTCTAGCCCTAAGATTGTTTCTTCTTGCTTGTAGCTTCCCCCTCTTTTGGGAAACCCTGCCCCTCCTTATATATGTTGAAGGGGCGGGTTACATGTGGAGTCCTATTAGGTTTAGGACTAGTCTATCGCTAATATAAACCGAATACAAGTCCAGGTCTTAACTCTTTGTAAGACAAATATTCCTCACGCCTTTCCTCTTAAACCAGCCCACCATTAAATGTGAACCGGCCTTCTGGGCCATGGGCCTCGTCATCCATCTGACCCGCCCGCCGGGTTACTAATGAACCGCCAAGACCGGGCGGGTAGCCCGTGAACCGCCAAGCTCCAGGCGGGTTACCAGTGAGTCGTCTAGTCCGGCTGGGTTATAATTCCGGCCGGTTTACGCCACGGGGTATATCCCCAACAGAACCACCTCAGAATGTGAAGCGACTCCGAAGCTTCCTTGGGCTCACAAGCTATCGTCGAAGGTTTGTTGAGAACTTCTCAAAGATCGTGAAGCCTCTTTCCAACCTTCTCCAGAAGCATGTGAAGTATGTCTGGTCGCCTGAATGTGACATTGCTTTCAACACCCTGAAAGAGAAGTTAGTCACTGCTCCAGTTCTGACTCCTCCTGATGAATCAAAACCTTTTGAGGTTTTCTGTGATGCTTCCCTTCAAGGTCTTGGTGCAGTGTTGATGCAAGAGAAGAAAGTTGTGGCCTGTACCTCTCGCCAGTTGAAGCCCAATGAAAAGAACTACCCCACTCATGACCTCGAGTTGGTGGCAGTTGTCCATGCTCTTTTAACATGGAGACATCTCTTGTTGGGAAGAAAAGTGGACATCTTCACCGATCACAAGAGTCTCAAGTACATCTTCACTCAGCCAAACCTCAACCTCAGGCAGACTCGTTGGGTCGAAATGATTCAAGAGTATAATCCGAGTATTGAATATACTCTAGGCAAGGCCAATGTAATTGCTGACGCATTGAGCAAGAAGGCTTACTGCAATAGTTTGATTCTCAAGCCTTACCAACCGGAGCTTTGTGAAGCTTTCCGCAAACTCAATCTTCAAGTTGTTCCTCAAGGATTTCTTGCCAACCTCCAAGTCTCTCCTACTTTGGAAGATCAGATTCGCGAGGCTCAACTTCTTGATGCTATGGTGAAGAAGGTGAAGATTGGGATTGCCAAGAGTCAACGCAAGTACAAGTGCTATCGTCTGGATGACAAGGATACTCTATTCTTCGAGGATCGCATTGTTGTTCCTAAGGTTGACCTTCGTAAAGCCATTTGAATGAAGCTCACAATTCACTCCTCTCTATTCACCCTGGAAGTACAAAGATGTACCATGACCTCAAGCAGTCGTGTTGGTGGACTCGAATGAAGCGCGAGATTGCTCAGTTCGTGAACGAATGTGATGTCTGCAGAAGAGTGAAAGCAGAACACCAACGACCAGCTGGTCTCCTCCAACCTCTTGCCATTCCAGAATGGAAGTTGGACCATATTGAGATGGACTTCGTGACTGGATTTCCAAAGTCCAAGCGTGGCAATTATGCTATTTTCGTTGTCATCGACAAACTCACTAAAGTGGCTCATTTTCTTCCTATCAAAGAATCTATCACAGCAGCTCAGTTGGCACATCTATATACCTCTAGGATTGTCTCTCTACACTGCATTCCTTAGTTGATATCTTCATGTCGTGGCAGCATATTCACCTCTAAGTTTTGGGATTCTTTTCAGAAGGCCATGGGCATCAACATTCGCTTCAGCACAGCTTTTTATCCTCAAACCAGTGGCCAAGTCAAGCGAGTTAATCAAATTCTTGAAGATATGCTCAGGGCATGTGTAATCTCTTTCGGTATGAAGTGGGAAGATTGTCTTCCATATGCCGAATTCTCCTACAACAACAGCTTCCAAGCGAGTTCGGGCAAGGCCCCATTCGAGATTCTCTATGGCGGGAAGTGTCGTACTCCTCATAACTGGTCAGAGACTGGTGAACGTCAACTTCTTGGCAATGACTTGATCACAGAGGTTGAAGAAATGTGCAAAGTCATTCGTGAAAATCTCAAAGCCGCGCAATCGCGCCAGAAGAGTTACTCTGATAGCAAGCATCGTGACTTGGCTTTCGAGATCGGAGACCATGTCTACCTCCGCATCTCTCCAATGAAAGGTACTCATCACGACGGTATCAAAGGGAAGCTTGCCCCGAGATACGTGGGTCCTTTCAAGATCATTGTCGGTGTCAAAACTGGCGGATCTCGGGTAGTGGGTCCCGAACTGTGCGTCTAGGCCGGATGGTAACAGGAGGCAGGGAACACGATGTTTTACCCAGGTTCGGGCCCTCTTGATGGAGGTAAAACCCTACGTCCTGCTTGATTAATATTGATGATATGGGTAGTACAAGAGTAGATCTACCACGAGATCAGAGAGGCTAAACCCTAGAAGCTAGCCTACGGTATGATTGTATGTTGTATATTGTATCTCTATCGACTAGCCTGGCCTCGGTTTATATAATGCACCGGAGGCCTAGGATAACAAGAGTCCTAGCCGAATACGTCAGTGGGGAGAAGTCCTTGTCTTGATCGCCAAGTCTTGTGGAATCTTCCTTGTATGCGGTAGCCGTCCGAACTGGCCCATGAGTATACGGCCACGGGGGTCCTCGGCCCAATCTAATAGAGCGGGAGACGACGTGGTGAGTACCCCCTAGTCCAGGACACCGTCAATCATCAGCAAAAGAGGCGATCTCGCCTATCAACTTGAGCTTCCCTCCAACTTTGCAAATGTGCACGACGTGTTCCACGTGTCTCAACTCCGAGGGTGTTTCAAGACTCCTGACCGCACCATCAACTTTGAAGAGATTGATCTCCAAGAAGACCTGTCTTATCGTGAGCACCCAGTTGCTATTCTTGAAGAAACTGAGCGCAATACTCGCAACAAGTCTATCAAATTCTTGAAAGTCAAGTGGTCACATCATTCCGATCGTGAAGCCACCTGGGAACGCGAGGATAACCTCCGTTCCGAGTACCCGGAGTTTTTCCAGTCCGAGATCTCGGGACGAGATCCTTTCGTAGTGGTGGAGTGTTGTAACACCCCGTATGTAACATGCCATATTTGTATTCCAACTCTTGCCTTTTTCGGCACTAAGTTATGATATTTCCTTGTTGTCAGGTTTTTGTCTTCGTGTGCTTTTGTCTTTGTCATGCATCTCATATCATGTCATCATGTGCATCGCATTTGCATACATGTTCGTCTCATGCATCCGAGCATTTTCCTCGTTGTCCGTTTTGCATTCCGACGCTCCTATGTCCTCCAGTGTCCCTTTCTACCTCTTTTCGTGTGCGGTTATTAAACGTTCTCGTATTGGACTGAGACTTGCCAAGCGGCCTTGGTAGACCGCCTGTCAAGTTTCGTCCCATTTGGACTTCGTTTGATACTCCAACGGTTAACCGAGGAACCGAGAAGGCCTCGTGTGTGTTGCAGCCTGACACCCCCTTCAAAGTGGCCCAAAACCCACCTAAACCCTCTCCATCACCTGGGCCGTTCGATCACGATCACGTGGCTGCAAACCGTGCTCAATTTGGAGCCTCCTAGCTCCTCCTACCTATATAAAGGTCCTCCCATTCCAAATCTCGGGCGAAACCCTAGCCCCCTCCCTCTCCTCGCCCGCCGGACAAAAATTCCGCCGACGGACGTGTCCGGTCCGCCCGCCAGCGCCACTTGTTGCCGCCCGATTCGTCGGAGCTTGCGCCCCGCACCAGTGGCGTCGTGCCACATGGCGCCCGCAGACCCGCCGCCGCCAAGGCCCGCCGGGCCCGAGGAGAGCCCCCGAGGCCCGCGAGCCGGATCCGCCGCCTGCCTCCCTCATTGCTCGCGCCGCCTCAAGTCGTGCCCTGCCGCCTTCTCCCCGCCGTCCAGCGCCCGCCGCCGCCACCGACCTCGTCGGCCACCGCCGACGTGCCTCGTCGCCGGCGACCCGACCCCGCTGCCTCGCTCCGACGCCGGCGGCCGCGCCCAGCGCCGCGACCAGATCGACTTCCGTGCCCGATCCGATCTGGATCTGGAAACCCTAACCGGTTGACTTTTTCATCTAACTCCCAGATATTTTTAGCATTCTTCATCATGGCATAACTCTGCATCCGTAGCTCCGTTTTGGGCATGTAGCATATCGAAATGTTCGTCTCGTTGAGTACTTCATTTCATCTCATTGCATCATGTTCATTTGAGCTCATCTTGATGCCCTAAATGATGTAGGAAGAGTGCTAGTTTATGTTAGTTTCAGATCCTTAACAGGATTTGGACATTTGTCATTTTTGCCATGATTGATGTGTGCCTCCTATGATCTTGAGCCCTACATGTATTTTGAAGTATGCCATGCCATCTTTACAGGGGTGTATGCCATGTATTGTTGTGATCTCTGTGGTGACTAGCACAAGCATGCAAAGTAGCCCTCGTTATGTTGCTGATTTCAGGGACTTCGAAATATTCTAAGTCATTGCCCTGTTTATATTTTATGTCATGTGTTCATGTTGCTACCAAGTGATCCGTGCATCTTTTGAGCATGATCAGTAAGCATGTTTTGTAGATGTTGTGGTGCTCTATCCATCCATGTCTTTGTTTGCAGTTATGGAGCACCCTAGTTTGAGTCAATCGAGCTCTACTTTTGCTATAAAATGTTCCTGGCAGAATGTTTACATGTTAAGAATTTTTGCCGAGCTTGTTGTAGTTGATCCATGCATGCTATGATGTTGTTCTTGCCATGTTTAGCTTCTATGCCATGTTTACATGCTGGGTGTATGGTTAGTTTGTCATGTAATGCCTTGTAGCGAGTGCATCAAGCTTGTAAACATGCCTACTTGTTATCTGTTTTGCCATGTTCCAGTTTTCTGCTAAGTCTGAATCTGTTAACGATAATTGCTATGTTCACATGGTTGCGATTGTATTTTCTGATCCCTTTTGGCTTATGGTCAGTAAGGGATTTTTGTTGTATGCTTTGAGTAGCTTCATGCTATGCTTTGCTTTTCCATGTTATGCTCGTGTAGCATGTTGTTACCTTGCTCTAAACATTGCTTCCTGATATTAAATTCCTGACTTGTTATTTTCACTAAGTCTGTAACCTGGTATCTTTTGCACTTTTGCCATGCTTGTTTGAACCTGCTATTGAGTGAATTAGCCGTAGCTCAGTGTTCATCTTTTTTCAAGCATCTTGAGTGGATCCCTGCCATGTATTTTGTTGCTATGTTAGAGTGTTGTAGCTTGTTGTTCTTGATGCATTTAGATGGCCTCGTGCTGTTAATCGCAGATCGGTGCCATATTTGTTTTGCTTGTCATTTCCAAGCCGTGCATCCGATTCCGGTGATCTTTATATCGATTTCGACCGAAATCAACCCATCTTTCCAGTGGCACTCTTGGTTTTCCAAGTTGAGGTCAGGTTAAATCTTTCCTTTCCGAAACATGCATATGCATCGCATATCGCATCCCGCATATCATACCATGTTTTTGCATCATGTTGTTTGTGCATTGCACGTGGTTGATTGTGTCTCCCTTTGCTTGTGTTCTTGCTTTGGGTAGAGCCAGGAGATGAGTACGTTATCGAGGAACCCGTTGAGTATGTTTACGAGGATCAAGCTAACGTCAACTCGGAGAACTTTGCAGGCAAGATGACCATACCCTCGAAATCACTTCTATCTTTGCTTGCTAGACGCTCGCTCTTTTGCTATGCCTATGCTACGATACCTACCACTTGCTTATCATGCCTCCCATATTGCCATGTCAAACCTCTAACCCACCTTGTCCTACCAAACCGTTGTTTCTCTATGTTACCGCTTTGCTCAGCCCCTCTTATAGCGTTGCTAGTTGCAGGTGAAGATTGGAGTTTGTTCCTTGTTGGAACATGTTATTGTTGGGATATCATTATTATATCCTGTCTACTTTAATGCAGCTATATACTTGGTAAAGCGTGGAAGGCTCGGCCTTATGCCTGGTGTTTTGTTCCACTCTTGCCGCCCTAGTTTCCATCATACCAGTGTTATGTTCCTTGATTTTGCGTTCCTTACACGGTTGAGTTATAATGGGAACCCCTTGACAATTCACCTTGAATAAAACTCCTCCAGCAATGCCCAACATTGGTCTTACCATTTGCCACCTAGCCTCTTTTTCGCTTGGGTTTTCGGAGCCCGAGGGTCATCTTTATTTTAACCCCCTGGGCCAGTGCTCCTCCAAGTGTTGGTCCGACCGAGTAGACTGTGGGGCCACCTCGGGGCAACTTGAGGGTTGGTTTTACTCGTAGGATGTCTCATCTGAGTGTGCCCTGAGAACGAGATATGTGCAGCTCCTATCGGGATTTTTTGGCACATTCCGGCGGCTTTGCTGGTTTAGTTTTACCATTGTCGAGATGTCTTGTAACTAGGATTCTGAGTCTGATCGGATTGTCTTGGGAGAAGGAATATCCTTCGTTGACCGTGAGAGCTTGTGATGGGCTAAGTTGGGACACCCATACAGGGATTTGATCTTTCGAAAGCCGTGCTCGCGATTATGGGCAGATGGGAATTTGTTAATGTCTGGTTGTAGAAAACCTGAAACTTAACTTAATTAAAATGAATCAACAAAGTGTGTGGCCGTGATGGTCTCTTTTCGGCGGAGTCTGGGAAGAGAACACGGTCTTGAGTTATGCTTGAACGTAGGTTGTTCTAGGATCACTTCTTGATCATAGTTGTTCGACCGTGCCTTTGCCTTCTCTTTTTGCTCTCTTTTGCGTATGTTAGCCACAAAATATGCTAGTCGCTTGTTGCAGCTCCACCTCATACTTTTACCCTTCCTATAAGCTTAAATAGTCTTGATCGCGAGGGTGTGAGATTGCTGAGTCCCCGTGACTCACAGATTACTTCCAAAACCAGATGCAGGGGCCGATGAAACCGCTCCAGGAGATTCGACTGAGCTCAAGTGGGAGTTCAATGAGGACTCAGGACGACACTACGTTTCCTTTCCAGACGATCTGTAGTGGTGGCCCAGTTGGGGCGATCGGGGACTTTGTCGCATTTGGGGTTGTTCTTTATTTTGGTTTCATAGTCGGACCTTGATTGTATCTGGATGAATGTAATGATGTTTATGCTATTTGTGTGACGTGGCGAGTGTAAGCCAACTATGTACCTTTTCCCTTTATTCATTACATGGGTTGTGTGAAGATTACCTCACTTGCGACATTGCTTGCAATGCGGTTATGCCTCTAAGTCGTGCTTCGACACGTGGGAGATATAGCCGCATCGTGGGCGTTACAAATTCTAGGCTAGAAAAGGAGCAAATATTAGAGACCTATTCTGCACAACTCCAAAAGTCATGAAACTTCACGGGAGCACGTTTCAAAATATATAAAAAAACATTGGGTGAAGGAAGCACCAGAGGGGGGCACCCACCATCCACGAGGGTGGGGGGCACGCCCTACCCCCCTGGGCGTGCCTCCTGCCTCGTGGGCCCCTTGGCAAGCCTCCGATGCCCATATTCTGCTATATGAGGTCTTTTTTCTGAGAAAAAATCATAAGGAAGCTCACGGGGCGAAACTCCACCGCCATGAGGCGGAACCTTGGCGGAACCAAACTAGGGCTCCGGTGGAACTGTTCTGCTGGGGAAACTTCCCTCCGGGAGGGGGAAATCATCACCACTATAATCATCATCGATCCTCTCATCGGGAGGGGGTCAATATCCATCAACATCTTCACCACCACCATCCCATCTCAAACCCTAGTTCATCTCTTGTATCCAATCTTTGTCCCAAAACCTCAGATTGGTACCTGTGGGTTGCTAGTAGTGTTGATTACTCCTTGTAGTTGATGCTAGTTGGTTTATTCGGTGGAAAATCATATGTTCAGGTCCTTTATGCATATTAATACCCCTCTGATTATGAACATGAATATGATTTCTGAGTAGTTACTTTTGTTCCTGAGGACATGGGAGAAGTCTTGCTATAAGTAGTCATGTGAATTTGGTATTCGTTCGATATTTTGATGAGATGTATGTTGTCTCTCCTCTAGTGGTGTCATGTGAACGTCGACTACATGACACTTCACCATTGTTTGGGCCTAGGGGAAGGCATTGGGAAGTAATAAGTAGATGATGGGTTGCTAGAGTGACAGAAGCTTAAACCCTAGTTTATGAGTTGCTTCGTAAGGGAATGATTTGGACCCATATGTTTCATGCTATGGTTAGGTTTACCTTAATACTTCTTTTGTAGTTGCGGATTCTTGCAAGAGGGGTTAATCATAAGTGGAAGGCTTGTCCAAGGAAGGGCAGCGCCCGAGCACCGGTCCACCCACATATCAAATTATCAAAGTACCGAACGTGAATCGTATGAGCATGATGAAAACTAGCTTGACGATAATTCCCATGTGTCCTCAGGAGTGCTTTCCTTTATATAAGAATTTTTCCAGGCTTGTCCTTTGCTACAAAAAGGATTGGGCCATCTTGCTGCACCTTATTTACTTTTATTACTTGTTACCCGTTACAAATTACCTGATCACAAAACTATCTATTACCGATAATTTAAGTGCTTGCAGAGAATAGTTTACTAAAAACTGCTTATCATTTCCTTCTGCTCCTTGTTGGGTTCGATACTCTTACTTATCGAAAGGACTACGATAGATCCCCTATACTTGTGGGTCATCAATACCCCGCACTGTTTCCTTCTACCTCCTAAATCTCGGGATGAGATTTCTTGTAGTGGAGGAGTTTTGTAACGCCCGGATAATTAAGCTACAGTAATCCCATGTTAACAATGCCACGTCACCTCAGTTACTGTTGCTAATCTCGCGTTGGATCGAAACTGTTCAAATTCAAATTTTGAATTTTTGTCAAACATCAAAAAATTTCAAACACTAAAACTAAAATGTTCGGAGGGTGTCAATTAATGCCTAGGTATTTATGGTGAAGGAACCACGCTTTTACAGAATGCCTAAATATTTAAAAATGAATAAAATCCGAAAGGAAAATAAATAAAAGAAAAAGAATAAATACAAAAAATAAATACAAAAAAAGAAAGAAAAGGGGACCCCCCCACTAGGCTTCGACCCACCAGGCCGGCCCAACCGGCCACCCCCCACTCCCCATAACCCCCCACTCCACTCGGTCCAACCCTAGACCACTCCCCACTTCCCCCATGACACTCTCCCCTCCCCTCCCCCGCCCCACCGCTGGACCTCGCCGTTCGAAGCCCGCGCAGCCTCCCCGCCGGACTACCTCCCCGTCGCCAACATCACCTCGTCCCCGTCGTCCTCCTCGACCTGCATTGCCTCAGACCCTACACCCCCTGTGAGCTCCCTCTCCTCCGGTCGCCCGCACTCCCGTGCTACCATCGTCGCCCGCACTCCCCGCGCTCGCGGCCTCCTCCCCCGCACGCGCCTGGGCCGCGCACCCCACCGTGCCCGACTACCGCGCGCGCTTGCGCTGACCGAGCCCCGCGTCGCCCCCTACTCGCGTGCGTGCCCGCCCTGCTGCTGCACTGCCGTCGTCACACCCCTTTTCACCTACAGCTCCTCCGGCCTCCGTCTTTACTCGCCTCGCGCCTGAAGCTCCTCTGCCTCCCCCCCTGCTTCACCTGAAGCCCCCCTGATACGTTCATTTTGCATCATGCTTTTATATCGATATTTATCGAATTATGGACTGTTATTTCACTTTATGTCACAATACTTATGGCTATTCTCTCTTATTTTACAAGGTTTACATAAGGAGGGAGGATGCCGGCAGCTGGAATTCTGGTCTGGAAAAGGAGCAAATATTAGAGACCTATTCTGCGCAACTCCAAAAGTCCTGAAACTCCACGAAACGTCTTAAAAGAAATAAAGAAAAATCCATGCCAAAGATGAAGGCCAGGGGGCCCACACCCTTCTCACGAGGGTGGGGGCGCCACCCCCTAGGGCGCACCCCCTACCTCGTGGGCCCCTGGTGGCTCTCCGATGCCCATCTTCTCCTATATGAGGTCTTTTGATGAGAACAAAATAGGAAGGAACTTTTCGGGACGAAACTCCGCCGCCACAAGGCGGAACCTTGGCGGATCCAATCTAGAACTCCGGCAAAGCTGTTCTGCCGGGGATACTTCCCTCCGGGAGGGGGAAATCATCACCATCGTCATCACCAACGCTCCTCTCATCAGGAGTGGGCAATCTCCATCAACATCTTCACCAGCACCATCTCATCTCCAAACCCTAGTTCATCTCTTGTATCCAATTCTTGTCTCAAAGTCCGGGATTGGTGCTAGTAGGTTGCTAGTAGTGTTGATTACTCCTTGTAGTTGATGCTAGTTGGTTTAATTGGTGGAAGATCATATGTTTAGATCCTATATGCATATTATTACCCCTCTGATTATGAACATGAATATGCTTTGTGAGTAATTATGTTCATTCCTGAGGACAAGGGAGAAGTCTTGCTATGAGTAGTCATGTGAATTTGGTATTCGTTTGATATTTTGATAAGATGTATGTTGTCTAGCCTCTAGTGGTGTTATGTGAACATCGACTACATAACACTTCACCATTATTTGGGCCTAGAGGAAGGCACTGGGAAGTAATAAGTAGATGATGGGTTGCTAGAGTGACAGAAGCTTAAACCCTAGTTTATGCGTTGCTTTGTAAGGGGCTGATTTGGATCCATATGTTTCATGCTATGGCTAGGTTTACCTTAATACTTTTGTTGTAGTTGCGGATGCTTGCAATAGAGGTTAATCATAAGTGGGATGCTTATTCAAGTAAGAACGGCACCCAAGCACCAGTCCACCCACATATCAAATTATCAAAGTATCAAACGCGAGTCATATGAACGTGATGAAAACTAGCTTCATGATATTCCCATGTGCCTCGGGAGCACTTTTCCTATTATAAGAGTTTGTTCCGGCTTGTCCTTTGCTACAAAAGGATTGGGCCACCTTGCTACACTTTATTTACTTTTGTTACTTTTTGCTCGTTACAATTTATCCTGTCACAAAACTATCTGTTACCACTTATTTCAGTACTTGCAGAGAATACCTTGCTGAAAACCGCTTATCATTTCCTTCTGCTCCTCGTTGGGTTCGACACTCTTTCTTATAGAAAGGACTACGATAGATCCCCTATACTTGTGGGTCATCAAGACTCTTTTCTGGCGCCGTTGCCGGGGAGTGTAGCGCCTTTGGTAGGTGGAATTTGGTAAGGAAAAATTTATATAGTGTGCTGAAATTTATTGTCACTTGTTACTATGGAAAGTAATTCTCTGAGGGGCTTGTTCGGGGTATCTACACCCCGTCTAGTAGAGCAAAGAGTTGCTCCTCAACCTACTGAACCTATTGAAAATGAAATTCCTTATGAGTATCCTTCGGGTATGATAGAAAAACTGCTAGATAACCCTTTTATAGGAGATGGAACAAAGCATCCTGATGAGCACTTAATATATGTGGATGAAGTTTGTGGATTATTTAAGCTTGCAGGTATACCCGATGATGTTGCTAAGGTCTTCCCTTTATCTTTGAAGGGAGACACATTGATATGGTATAGGCTATGTGATGATATGAGATCATGGGACTATAAGAGATTGAAGCTGGAATATCATCAAAAGTATTACCCCATGCATCTTGTTCATCATGATCACAATTATATATATAATTTCTGGCCTCGCGAAGGAGAAAGCATCACTCAAGCTTGGGGGAGGCTTAAATCAATGATATATTCATGCCCCAATCATGAGCTCTCAAGAGATATAATTATGCAAAGTTTTTATGCTCGGCTGTCTGAAAAAAAATCGCACCATGCTCGATACTTCTTGTGCTGGCTCTTTTATGATGAAGACTATTGAATTCAGATGGAATTTATTGGATAGAATTAAACGCAACTCTGAAGATTGGGACCTCGACGAAGGTAAGGAGTCAGGTATGACACCTAAGTTTGATTGTGTTAAATCTTTTATGGATACCGATATTTTCCGTAAGTTTAGCACTAAATATGGACTTGACTCTGAGATAGTAGCTTCTTTCTATGAATCTTTTGCTACTTATGTTGATCTCCCTAAGGAGAAGTGGTTTAAATATCATCCTCCCATAGAAGTAAAAGTAGCTGCACCTATTAAAGTTGAAGAAAAGACCATCACTTATAATGATCCTATTGTTCCTACTTCTTATATTGAGAAACCACCTTTCCCTGTTAGAATAAAGGATCATGCTAAAGCTTCAACTGTTGTTCGTAAAAGTAATATTAGAACTTATACACCTCCTGAGCAAGTTAAAGTAGAACTTAATATTGCTATTGTTAAAGATCTCCTGTCTGATAATATTGATGGGCATGTTATTCAGTTCGAAGGTGAAACTGCTAGAATTGCTAAACCTTGTGATAAGGATAAACATAGACATGTGGTAGGCGTGCCTGTTATTTCTGTTAAAATAGGAGATCATTGTTATCATGGCTTATGTGATATGGCTGCTAGTGCTAGTGTTATACCTCATGACTTATACAAAGAAATTAAGAATGAAATTGCACTTGTTGAGTTAGAAGATATTGATGTTACTATTAAACTTGCCAATAGAGATACTATTGCACCAATTGGAATTGTTAGAAATGTTGAAGTCTTGTGTGGGAAAACTAAATATCCTGCTGATTTTCTTGTTCTTACTTCTCCACAAGATAGCTTTTGTCCCATTATATTTGGTAGACCCTTCTTAAATACTGTCAATGCTACCATAGACTGCACTAAGAATATTGTTACTATTGGTTTGGATGATATGGTCCATGAGTTTAATTTCTCTAAATTTAGTAAACAACATCGTGAGGAAGAATTACCTAGTAAGGATGAAATTATTGGTCTTGCTTCTATTGCCGTACCTCCTAGTGATCCTTTAGAACACTATTTGCTAGACCATGAAAATGATATGTTCATGAAAGAAAGAAGGGAAATAGATGAAGTATTCTTTAAATAGGAACCTATTCTGCATCACAACTTGCCTGTTGAAATTTTAGGGGATCCTCCTCCACCCAAGGGTGATCCCGTGTTTGGGCTTAAACCTTTGCTTGATAATCTTAAATATGCTTATCTTGATGAAAAGAAGATATATCCTGTTATTATTAGTGCTAACCTTTCAAAGCATGAAGAAGAAAGATTATTGAAAACTCTGAAGAAGCACCGTGCTACTATTGGATATACTCTTGATGATCTTAAGGGCATTAGTCCCGCTCTATGTCAACATAAAATAAATTTGGAAGAAGATGCCAAACCAGTTTGTGATCCTCAACGACGTCTGAATCCTAAAATGAAAGAAGTGGTAAGAAAAGAAATACTAAAGCTTCCGAAGGAAGGTATAATCTATCCCATTGCTGATAGTGAGTGGGTAAGTCCTGTCCATTGTGTCCCTAAGAAGGGAGGTATTACTGTTGTTCCAAATGATAAAGATGAATTGATTCCACAAAGAATTATCACAGGTTATATGATGGTAATTGATTTCTGCAAATTAAATAAAGCTACTAAGAAAGATCATTACCCCCTTACCTTTTATTGATCAAATGCTAGAAAGATTATGCAAACATACACACTATTGCTTTCTAGATGGTTATTCTGGTTTCTCTCAAATACCTGTGTCGGCTAGAGATCAATCAAAAACTACTTTTACATGCCCTTTTGGTACTTTTGCTTATAGACATATGCCTTTTGGTTTATGTAATGCACCTGCTACCTTTCAAAGATGCATGATGGCTATATTCTCTGACTTTTGTGAAAAGATTTGTGAGGTTTTCATGGACGACTTTTCCGTCTATGGTTCCTCTTTTGATGATTGCTTGAGCAATCTTGATCGAGTTTTGCAGAGATGTGAAGAAACTAATCTTGTCTTGAATTGGGAAAAGTGTCACTTTATGGTTAATGAAGGTATTGTCTTGGGGCACAAAGTTTCTGAAAGAGGTATTGAAGTTGATAAAGCCAAGGTTGATGCTATTGAAAAGATGCCATGTCCCAAGGACATCAAAGGTATAATAAGTTTCCTTGGTCACGCCGGATTTTACAGGAGGTTCATAAAGGACTTCTCAAAAATTTCTCGGCCTCTAACTAATTTATTGCAAAAAGGTATAACATTTGTCTTTGATGATGATTGTGTAGAAGCATTTGAAATACTTAAGAAAGCATTAGTCTCTACACCTGTTGTTCAACCACCTGATTGGAACCTACCCTTTGAAATTATCTGTGATGCTAGTGATTATGTTGTAGGTGCTGTTCTAGGGAAAAGAGTTGACAAGAAATTAAATGTTATTCATTATGCTCGTCAGACTCTAGACAATGCTCAAAGAAACTATGCTACTACTGAAAAGGAACTTTTAGCAGTTGTATTTGCTTGTGATAAGTTCAGATCTTATATTGTTGATTCTAAAGTAACTATTCAAACAGATCATGCTGCTATTAAATATCTTATGGAAAAGAAAGATGCTAAACCTAGACTTATTAGATGGGTTCTCTTGCTACAAGAATTTGATTTGCATATTGTCGATAGAAAGGGAGCTGAGAACCCCGTTGCAGACAACCTATCTAGGTTAGAAAATATTCTTGATGACCCACTACCTATTAATGATAGCTTTCCGAATGAACAATTAAATGTTATAAGTACTTCCTGTAGTACTCCATGGTATGTTGATTATGCTAATTATATTGTTGCTAAATTTATACCACCTAGTTTCACATACCAACAAAAGAAAAAAGTTTTTCTATGATTTAAGACATTACTTTTGGGATGACCCACATCTTTATAAAGGAGTGGATAGTGTTATTAGACGTTGTGTACCTGAGCATGAACAGGAACAGATCCTACGCAAGTGTCATTCCGAGTCTTATGGAGGACACCACGCTGGAGATAGAACTGCACATAATGTATTGCAATCTGGTTTTTATTGGCCTACTCTCTTCAAGGATGCCCGTAAGTTTGTCTTGTCTTGTGATGAATGTCAAAGAATTGGTAATATTAGTAGACGTCAAGAAATGCCTATGAATTATTCTCTTGTTATTGAACCATTTGATGTTTGGGGCTTTGATTACATGGGACCTTTTCCTGCCTCTAATGGATATACACATATTTTAGTTGCTGTTGATTACGTTACTAAGTGGGTAGAAGCTATTCCAACTAGTAGTGCTGATCATAACACTTCTATTAAAATGCTTAAAGAAGTTATTTTCCTGAGGTTTGGAGTCCCTAGATATTTAATGACTGATGGTGGTTCACACTTTATTCATGGTGCTTTCCGTAAAATGCTTGCTAAATATGATGTTAATCATAGAATTGCATCTCCTTATCACCCACAGTCTAGTGGTCAAGTAGAGTTGAGCAATAGAGAGATCAAATTAATTTTGCAAAAGACTGTTAATAGGTATAGAAAGAATTGGTCCAAAAAACTTGATGATGCATTGTGGGCTTATAGAACTGCATACAAAAATCCTATGGGTATGTCTCCGTATAAAATGGTCTATGGAAAAGCATGTCACTTACCTCTCGAACTAGAACATAAGGCATATTGGGCTATTAAGGAGCTTAACTATGATTTTAAACTTGCCGGTGAAAAGAGGTTATTTGATATTAGCTGGAGAACCCAAGCTTGTGAAAATGCCAAGTTGTTTAAAGAAAAAGTTAAAAGATGGCATGACAAAAGAATACAAAAGCGTGAGTTTAATGTAGGTGATTATGTATTGATATACAACTCTCATTTAAGATTTTTTGCAGGAAAACTTCTCTCTAAATGGGAAGGCCCCTATGTTATCGAAGAGGTCTATCGTTCCGGTGCCATAAAAATCAACAACTTCGAGGGCACAAATCCGAAGTTGGTAAACGGTCAAAGAATCAAACATTATATCTCAGGTAATCCCATAAATGTTGAAACCAATATTATTGAAACCGTAACCCCAGAGGAATACATAAGAGACACTTTCCGGAACGTTTCAGACTCCGAAAAGGAATAGGTATGTGGTACGGTAAGTAAACCGACTCCAAAACAACTTTTAAGGCAATATTTCTCCGTTTTGGAACATTTAGAAAAATAGAAAAATAACTAGCAGTCCGGGAAGGACACGAGGGCCCCGCGAGGGTGGTGGGCGCGCCCTACCTCCCTGGGCGCGCCCCCTACCTCATGAGCACCTCGTGTGCCTTCCGGACTCCGTTTTCTTGCACGTTACATATTTTGGTCGGTAAAAAATCATTATATATTCTCCCGAAGGTTCTGACTCCTGTATCACGCAAATTTCGTCTGTTTTTGTTTTTGAGCTGTTGCTGCTGCAGATTAGAGCAAGATGTCTTCTCAAGAGTCAATTGGGGAGAGCCGGGTATCTAATCCGGCACCGGAACCAAGGGCAAACAGCGAGCTGACCACTTTGGGCCAGCAACGGAGGAGGAGATGGAGGCTGACTTGATGAGAGTAGATGCTATGGAGGATCAAGAAGTCACCTCTCGCCTCCGAGCTGGGTTCACAATGGGGGAACTACAGAGCTCAGCTATTCCAAACTCGGTTATCCCTTCTAATGTTAGATTTCTTACTTATGAAAATATGAAGAGGAGTGTCACTTGTTCTCCCGCAACTATGCAACACCCTTGGGTGCAAGGAGCTTTAGCTGTCACAGGAAAGCTTCATAAGGAAATAATGGACCTCAAGAAGCAAGTCAATAAGCTCGAGGAGGAGAACCGTATCCTGAGAGGAATAATCGCCAAGAATATTACACCAACAACAAAGAAGGAGACATGGTCACATGGGTATGGGCACTCCCCTTGGCAACTGCCAAGCTTGGAGGAGATGCCCCGGTATCGTATCACAGTCACAACTCCTGTTTTTACCGTTTTTCTTAGTTCGATCCTATTAGTAGTATCTTGATCTAGTAGAATAAAGGTTATGGCATGATCTAGTTTTGAGTTTTGCTTTATGATCTCTCTATGTATCGAGTCCGTGAGCTATATATAATAAAGATTAGTGTTGAGTCAAGGGCTTGATTATTTTTCCATGATCTTGGGTGAATAAAAGAAAAGAGAAAAAGAATAAAACAAACAAAAAGTTCATATTGATCTTATTGAGAGTAATGACTTCACATAGAAAGAGTATGATGATTAAAAGTTGTTGGGAGTTGGCAGCCATAGCTTTGGTCATTGTTGTAATTAATAGGAAGTAATAAGGAAAGAGAGGTTTTCACGTATAGATATATTATCATTGACATCTTTTATGATTGGGAGCACTCATTAAAATATGACATGCTAAAGAGTTGATGTTGGACAAGGAAGACAACGTAATGAGTCATGTATTTCTTATATCTGAGATAAAGTATGTTGTCATGGATCCTCTAACTTGTTGAGCTTGCCTTTCCCCCACATGCTAGCCAAATTCTCAGCACTAAGTAGAAATACTACTTGTGCTTCCAAAATCCCTAAACCAGTTTTGCCATGAGAGTCCACCATATCTACCTATGGATTGAGTAAGATCCTTCAAGTAAGTTGTCATCGGTGCAAAGCAATAAAAATTGCTCTAAATATGTATGATTGATTGGTGTGGGAGAAATAAGCTTTATACGATCTTGTGATGTGGAAGTAATAAAAGCGACGGACTGCATAATAAAGGTTCATATCACAAGGGGCAATATAAAGTGACGTTCTTTTGCATTGAGATTTTATATATCCAACCATAAAAGTGCATGGCAACCTCTGCTTCCCGCTGCGAAGGGTCTATCCTTTATTATTATCTTCTACCCTATGCAAGAGTCATGGTGATCTTCACCTTTTCTTTTTCATTTTATCCTTTGGCAAGCTCGGCATGTTGGAAAGAACATGATATATATACCTAATTGGATGTAGGGGAGCATGAACCATTATTGTTGACATTACCCTTGAGGTAAAAGGTTGTGGGGTAAAACTATAAGCCCCTATCGTGTCCGATTAAAACTCCGTAACCACAAGTATCGCGTGAGTGTTAGCAATTATGGAGGACTAAATGATAGTTGAGTATGTGGACTTGCTTTTTTAGCTCTGACATAGACTCTTTCCGATGTTATGATAAATTGCAATTGTTTCAATGACTGAGATTATAATTTGTCAGAGCCTAATAAGGTTTATGATTTATACTTTTGCATTGTGAATAGATCATCACTTGAACATAAGTAATCATATGACAAAATCTATATATGTTGCTGTTATGAGAATAATCATGATGCCTTCATGTCCGTATTTTATTTTTATCGACGCCTCTACCCCTAAACATGAGGACATATTTATTGTTATCGGCTTTTTGCTTGAGGACAAGTGAGGTCTAAGCTTGAGGGAGTTGATACGTCCATTTTGCATCATGCTTTTATATCGATATTTATCGCATTATGGACTGTTATTTCACTTTATGTCAAAATAGTTATGGCTATTCTCTCTTATTTTACAAGGATTACATAAGGAGGGAGAATGCCGGCAGCTGGAATTCTGGTCTGGAAAAGGAGCAAATATTAGAGACCTATTCTGCGCAACTCCAAAAGTCCTGAAACTCCACGGAACGTCTTAAAAGAAATAAAGAAAAATCCATGCCAAAGATGAAGGCCAGCTGTCCCACACCCTTCTCACGAGGGTGGGGGGAGCCCCCCTAGGGCGCGCCCCCTACCTCGTGGGCCCCTGGTGGCTCTCCGATGCCCATCTTCTCATATATGAGGTCTTTCGATGAGAAAAAATAGGAAGGAACTTTTCGGGACGAAACTCCGCCGCCACGAGGCGGAACCTTGGCGGATCCAATCTAGAACTCAGGCAGAGCTGTTCTGCCAGGGATACTTCCCTCCGGGAGGGGGAAATCATCACCATCGTCATCACCAACGCTCCTCTCATCAAGAGAGGGCAATCTCCATCAACATCTTCACCAGCACCATCTCATCTCCAAACCCTAGTTCATCTCTTGTATCCAATTCTTGTCTCAAAGTCTGGGATTGGTGCTAGTAGGTTGCTAGTAGTGTTGATTACTCCTTGTAGTTGATGCTAGTTGGTTTAATTGGTGAAGATCATATGGTCAGATCCTATATGCATATTATTACCCCTTTGATTATGAACATGAATATGCTTTGTGAGTAATTATGTTCGTTCCTGAGGACAAGGGAGAAGTCTTGCTATGAGTAGTCATGTGAATTTGGTATTTGTTTGATATTTTGATAAGATGTATGTTGTCTAGCCTCTAGTGGTGTTATGCGAACATCGACTACATAACACTTCACCATTATTTGGGCCTAGAGGAAGGCATTGGGAAGTAATAAGTAGATGATGGGTTGCTAGAGTGATAGAAGCTTAAACCCTAGTTTATGCGTTGCTTCGTGAGGGGCTGATTTGGATCCATATGTTTCATGCTATGGTTAGGTTTACCTTAATACTTTTGTTGTAGTTGCGGATGCTTGCAATAGAGGTTAGTCATAAGTGGGATGCTTGTTCAAGTAAGAACAGCACCCAAGCACCGGTCCACCCACATATCAAATTATCAAAGTATCAAACGCGAATCATATGAACGCGATGAAAACTAGCTTGACGATATTCCCATGTGTCCTCGGGAGCGCTTTTCCTATTATTTTGTTCCGGCTTGTCCTTTGCTACAAAAGGATTGGGCCACCTTGCTGCACTTTATTTACTTTTGTTACCTTGTTGCTCGTTACAATTTATCCCGTCACAAAACTATCTGTTACCACTTATTTCAGTACTTGCAGAGAATACCTTGCTGAAAACCGCTTATCATTTCCTTCTGCTCCTCGTTGTGTTCGACACTCTTACTTATCGAAAGGACCACTATAGATCCCCTATACTTGTGGGTCATCACCCCCCCCCCCCCCGCTTCACCTGCAAGCCCCCCCCCCCCCCCCCCCCCCCCCCCCCCCCCCCCCCCCCCCCCCCCCCCCCCCCCCCCCCCCCCCCCGCAACTGCTTCTCTGCTACTACCGCTGCTCTACCTCCCCCACAGCCCCGCGCCCCCGCCGACGCCCTTCGCCTCCACCGTGTCGCAGCCAGCTCCGCCCTATCCCCTGCTCCCCGTGGCCACGCACTGCGTGTAGAGGCCGCCCCTGCCCCCTTCCTTCCTCGGCAGCTACGGCCGCCCGTTGCGGTGGCCAGCAATGCCTCCTCGTTCCCCATGTTGGCCTAGGCGGGCGCCCATTCGGGCTGGCGCCCGTCGCCTGCACGCTCGAACCCGATAGGCCCCTATGGGCCTATGACAAACGGGGCCCACGCCCGGAAGGAACTAATTAAAAAATAATTAACTTAATTAATTTTGTTAATTAACTATTAAACCCAATTAACCTACTAACTAATCTAATTAAACAGTTAGTTAATTAGTTAGACAATGACATGCGGGACCCACACGTCAGCTTGACCTATCAACACCTGTGTTGACTAATGACGTCATGCTGATGTCATGCTGATGTGATAATACTATTTTCGAATTTAATTAATAATTTAGAAAATTATTTAAAACTTTAAAAATTAATATAAAATAATCCGTAATTCGGATGAAAATACTTTCTACATGAAAGTTGCTCAGAATGACGAGACGAATCCGAATACGTAGCCCGTTCGTCCGCCACACATCCCTAGCATAGTGAACATGCAACTTTTCCCCTCTGGTTCATCTATCCGAAAACACGAAACTCTGGGGATACTTTCCCGGATGTGACCCCCCCCTTCACTGGTATCACCTCCTACCGCATTAGAGTACGCCTAACACCGCTCGTTGTCATGTCATGCATCGTTATGCATCGGTTTGCACTGTATTCATTGTTTCTTCCCCCTCTTCTCTCCGGTAGTCTACCAGACTGACACCGCTGCTGGTGCCCCAATCGACTACGTTGTTGACGACCCCTACTTGCCAGAGCAACCAGACAAGCCCCTCCCTTGATCACCAGATATCGCCTATTCTTCTCTCTACTTCTTACATTAGAGTAGTGTAGCATGTTACTACTTTTCGTTAATCCTATCCTGATGCATAGCATGTCTTTGCTGCTATTGTTGTTACATTTACCTGCAATCCTAAATTCTTAGTATAGGATGCTAGTATTCCATCAGTGGCCCTACATTCTTGTCCGTCTGCCATGATATACTATCAGGTCGTGATCACTAGGGAGCTGATCACGGGTATATACTTATATACATATACATGATACATCTGATGACTAAAGACGGGTCGTCTCATAGAGTACCCGCGAGTGATTCACAGATTGGGGGCTGAAAGGACCTTTGTCCCAATGGCCCTCTGGGTGGATCTTTGTGGCGGAGCCACAGGGCAGGTTGAGACCACCTAGTAGAGAGGTGGGTGAAAGCACAAGTGCTCCCAGGGTGGTTTTGGTAATTAATGCCAACATATATCTTGTTGGACTATTGTTTTCATCTAGTATATTTTAGACAAGTTCAACAGATGGAGTGGCATGGACAAGAGAATATGGAACCCTTTCAAGATGCTAAGGACAAAGGATTGGCTCAAGCTCAAAAAGCTCAAGACTCTACATTTTTTCTTTTAGTGATCCAAGATCACACTGAGTCCATAAGAAAGCCAATACTATTAAAAGGGGATGAGGTGTTGCTTAATGGCTTGCTTTCTCAAAATGCTTAGTGATATGCTCCAAAACCCTCAACCATTTTCCCATATCCACATATGTCCCAAACCAAAAGTCAAACTCGGCCCCACCGAAATTTTCCATCCGGCGCCACCGAGTTCACTTGACACAGCCACTGCCACAAACCCTAATCAATTCGGTCTCACCAATGGGATCTCGGTCTCATCGAGATGGGCTTGCAAACTCTCTATTACCTATTGCAATAATTTCGGTCCCACCGAGATATGCAATCGGTCCCACCAAGTTTGCTTGACCAACTCTCTATTTTGCTTATTACCAAAATCGGTCTCACCGAGTTTGCATAATCGGTCAAACCAAGACGAGGTATTACCTTAACCCTAGCACATCGGTCCCACCGAGTTGATCATATCGGTCCCACCAAAATGTCTAACAGTCACATTATGAACTAAATCGGTCCGACCGAGTTGTCCGATTCGATCCCACCGAGTTTGGTGATTTGTGTGTAATGGTTAGATTTTGTGTGGAGGCTATATATACCCCTCCACCCACTTTTCATTTGTGGAGAGAGCCATCAGAACATGCCTACACTTCCAACATACATTTTCTGAGAGAGAACCACCTACACTTGTGTTGAGGTCAAGATATTCCATTCCAACAACATAAATCTTGATCTATAGCCTTCCCCAAGTTGCTTTCCACTCAAACCCTCTTTCCACCAAATCCAATCCTATGAGAGGGACCTGAGTGTTGGGGAGACTATCATTTGAAGCACAAGAGCATGGAGTTCATCATCAATACACCATCTATTACCTTTTGGAGAGTGGTGTCTCCCAGATTGGCTAGGTGTAACTTGGGAGCCTCGGTCAAGATTGTGGAGTTGAACCAAGGAGTTTGTAAGGGCAAGGAGATCGCCTACTTCGTGAAGATCTACCGTAGTGAGGCAAGTCATTCGTGGGCGATGGCCATGGTGGGATAGACAAGGTTGCTTCTTCATGGACCCTTCGTGGGTGGAGCCCTCCATGGACTCGCGCAACCGTTACCCTTCGTGTGTTGAAGTCTCCATCAACGTGGATGTACGATAGCACCACCTATCGGAACCACGCCAAAAATCTCCGTGTCTCCAATTGCGTTTGCACACTCAAATCCCATCCCTTTACATTCTTGCAACTTGCATGATTTACTTTCCGTTGCTCATATACTCTTGTCATGCTTGCTTGATATGTATTGTGAATGTTTAAACTTGTGCTAAAACTCCACTTCAACTTAAAGAAATTAAGAACTGTAACTTTTCTTACTAAGAGTCTATTCACCCTCCTCTAGACACCTCTTCTTGATCCTTTCAATTGGTATCAGAGCTTTGGTCTCCATTGCTTTGGTTTAAACACCTTTGGAGGAAGATGGATGAGCCTATGTTGGGGAGTCTTAGACATAGAGTGCCTATACTTGATGGAGAGTAATTTCATGAGTGGAAAAATGAGATGCTTGAGATTTTCAATGAATATCATTTGAACAAGTACATTACTAGCCCTTGTGCACCTCATGTTGATCCTTTGCAGCCTACCCTTAATGAGTCTATTGACATGATCCATAATCTTAGAAATGTCAATTTAATCACTAGATCTTTGCCCGGAAACTTGCTTGCTAGCTTGCCTGCTCTTGATTGTGCCTACACCATATGGAGATTCCTTGAGGAACGATTTCCAAACTATTCCTTGAAAAACTTAGATGAGATTCTTCATAAGTCTATTGCCTTGAGTAAGATGAGTTCCAATGATCCCAAATTTGGTGATTGCTTATTTGAGCTTACTAATCTTACGAGTGCCAAAGGAGATGTTGGAATCATTAGCAATATCATTTCTGAAGTCATTAGAATTCATAGAGATGAACATTGTTACGGTCATACTTCTAATGAATCACTATCTATAGGAATTTATCCACCACATAATGATGTTGAACATGGAGAGGATTATGATAGTGACTATGATCTTGATGATGCAATGAGACACTTTGGTCTTATGGCTAATCTTCGCGGCTATATGGCTGGAGGAAAGGAATGTGTTCTGGATAGTGGGTGTACCGATCATATGACTGGAGACAAAGATATGTTATGTGAGCTTGTTGAAAACAACGGCCCTCGAAAGTATGCCACTTTTGGTGATAACTCAAAGGGTAAGGTGGTTGGCCTTGGTAAGGTGGCCATCTCACATTATAGCTCCATACAAAATGCTATGCTCGTTGAATCTCTTGGCTACAATTTACTTTCCGTATCTAGACTTGCTGACTTTGGTTTCAATGTCCTATTTACTGAAGTAGATTGCCAAGTGTTTTGTAGAGATAATCATAAAATGGTATTTACCGGTACACATAGAGGTGATCTTTAAATTGTTGATTTCACTAAAAAGGCTCAACCTAGAACTTGCCTAATTGCTAAATCCTTAAAAGTTTGGTTGTGGCATAGAAGGTTAGGTCATGTCGGCATGCGAAAGCTTGATAAGCTTATTAAAGGTGATCATATCCTTAGAGTAAAAGATGTTATATTTGACAAGGATAGACTTTGTAGTGCTTGTCAAGCAGGAAAACAAGTTGGAGGAAGTCACCCCGTGAAGAACATTATGACCACGAGAAGACCGCTCGAGCTACTTCATATGGATCTCTTTGGTCCCAATGCCTACAAGAGTCTCGGTGGTAACTCATTTGGTCTAGTTATAGTTGATGATTTTTCAAGATTTATGTGGGTGTTCTTTCTTGATGATAAATTGCAGGTCCAAAAGATCTTCAAGAACTTTGCTAGGAAGGCCCAAAACCAATTTGAAGTAAAGATCAAGAAGGTTCGCAGTGACAACGGAATGGAGTTCAAGAACGCAAATGTGGATACCTTTCTTGACGAAGAAGGGATTTCACATGAGTTCTCGGCTACGTACATGCCTCAACAAAATGGAGTTGTTGAGAGGAAGAACTGGACTCTTATTGAGATGGCGAGAACGATGCTTGATGAGTACAAGACTCCAAAACACTTTTGGGCGGAAGCGGTTGAGACAGCCTGTCATGCAACAAATCGCTTGTATCATCACAAGCTGCCGTGCTTCTCGGCAAGACGGCGTACGAGCTTCTCACTGGTAACAAACCCCAAGTTGGATACTTTTGGGTATGCGGCTCAAATTGCTACATTCTTGATAAGCATCGTCGTTCTAAATTTGCTCCTAAATATCATGAAGGTTTCCTACTTGGTTATGGGTCAAAATCTCACACTTACCGTGTCTACACCAATTTCACCCGAAAGGTTGAAGAGACGGTAGATGTGAAGTTTGATGAATCTAACGGCGCGCAAGTAGAGCAATTGTCAATTGATGTAGAAGCTAAGGATCCTTCGAAAGCAATCCAAGACTTGTCTATTGGCAAGATTCATCCAACGGAGGTAAAGGAGAGTACCTCGTCCGTCCAAGTGGAAGCTTCTACCTCACGACAAGGTGAACCAAGAGTTGATACGGAAGCATCCACAAGTGGGACGCACCAAGGTGAAGAAAACAAGGAAGTACACCAAGATGAACCTCATCAACCTCCTTCTCCACCAAGACAAGATAACAACAACGCCAATAATGAAGAAGGCCAAGAATAAGGACAAGATGATGAAGAAGATGTTCCACCCTGACCCAAGCAAAAGCTTTCACGAGTTCGAGCAAGAGTCTCAAGAGACCATCCCGACGAACAAATCTTCAATGATATTCAAACTGGGAGAATCACTCGCTCTAATACTCATTTGTCTAACTTTTTTGAACATTATTCATTAATCTCTAGCATTGAACCTATGAAGGTTGAAGAAGCATTGGAAGATCCGGATTGGATAAACGCCGTGCATGAAGAGCTACACAACTTCGAGAGAAATCAAGTGTGGACATTGGTCAAGAAGTGATGACCCACAAGTGTAGGGGATCTATCATAGCCTTTTCCATAAGTAAGAGTGTCGAACCCAACGAGGAGCAGAAGGAAATGATAAGCGGTTTTCAGCAAGGTATTCTCTGCAAGCACTGAAATTATCGGTAACAGATAGTTTTGTGATAAGGTAATTTTTAACAGGTAGCAAGTAATAAAAGTAAATAAGGTGCAGAAATATGGCCCAATCCTTTTTGTAGCAAAGGACAAGCCTGTACAAACTCTTATATAAAGGAAAGCGCTCATGAGGACACATGGGATTTATCGTCAAGCTAGTTTTCATCACGTTCATATGATTCGCGTTCGGTACTTTGATAATCTGATATGTGGGTGGACCAGTGCTTGGGTACTATCCTTACTTGGAGAAGCATCCCACTTATGATTAACCCCTATTGAAAGCATCCGCAACTACAACAGAAGTATTAAGGTAAACCTAACCATAGCATGAAACATATGGATCCAAATCAGCCCCTTATGAAGCAACGCATAAACTAGGGTTTAAGCTTCTATCACTCTAGCAACCCATCATCTACTTATTACTTCCCAATGGCTTCCTCTAGGCCCAAACAATGGTGAAGTGTCATGTAGTCGACGTTCACATGACACCACTAGAGGAAAGACAACATACATCTCATCAAAATATCGAACAAATACCAAATTCACATGACGACTTATAGCAAGACTTCTCCCATGTCCTCGGGAACAAACGTAACTACTCACAAATCATATTCATGTTCATAATCAGAGGGGTATTACTATGCATAATGGATCTGAACATATGATCTTCCACCAAGTAAACCAACTAGCATCAACTACAATGAGTAATCAACACTACTAGCAACCCACAGGTACCAATCTGAGCTTGGATACAAAGATTGGATACAAGAGATGAACTAGGGTTTGAGATGAGATGGTGCTGGTGAAAATGTTGATGGCGATTGACCCCCTCCTGATGAGAGGATCGTTGGTGATGACAATGGTGATGATTTCCCTCCTCCCGGAGGGAAGTTTCCCCGGCAGAACAGCTCCGCCGGAGCCCTAGATTGGTTCCACCAAGGTTCCGCCTCGTGGCGGAGGAGTTTCATCCCATGAGCTAGCTTATAATTTTTTTCTCGATGAAAGACTCCATATAGCTAAAGATGGGCATCAGAGGGCCACCAGGGGGCACACAAGGCAGGGGGCGCGCCCCCCACCCTCGTGGACGGTGGGTGGCCCCTCTCTGGTACTTCTTTCACCCAATATTTTTTATATATTCTGGAAATAATTCCCGTGGAGTTTCATGACTTTTGGAGATGTGCAGAATAGGTCTCTAATATTTGCTCCTTTTCTAGCCCAGAATTCCAGCTGCTGGCATTCCCCCTCGTCATGTAAACCTTGTAAAATAAGAGAGAAAAGGCATAAGTATTGTGACATAATGTGTAATAACATCCCATAATGCAATAAATATCGATAAAAAAGCATGACGCAAAATGGACGTATCAACTCCCCCAAGCTTAGACCTCGCTTGTCCTCTAGCGAAAGCCGAAATTGAAAAATATGTCCACATGTTTAGAGATAGAGGTGCCGATAAAATAAAATACGGACATGAGGGCATCATGATCATTCTTAGAACAGCAATATATATATATATATTGTCATATGATATCTTATGCTAAAATAACAATTCATTCACATACTCAAGTATGAATCAGAAACTTCATTGAAAACCAACAAACTATAATCTCAGTCATTGAAGCAATTGTAATTTATCATAACATAGGAAAGAGTCAATATAAGAGCTTCTCAGCAAGTCCACATACTCAACCATCATTTAGTCTTTCACAATTGCTAACACTCACGCGATATTTATGGTTATGAAGTTTTAATCGGACAGAGAGAAAGATAGGGGCTTATGGTTTTGCATCCCAAGTTTTTACCTCAAGGGTAATGTCAAAAATAATAGTTCATGAAAGCTCACATCCAGTTATCCATATATATCAGGATCTTTCCAACACATTGTGCTTGCCAAAGGATAAAATGTAAAAAGGAAAGGTGAAGATCACCATGACTCTTATATGAAGTATAAGACAAGAATAAAAAATAAGCCCTTCGCAAAGGGAAGCAAAGGTTGTCATGTGCTTTTATGGTTGGATGCACAAAATCTTAATGCGAAAGAACGTCACTTTATATTGCCACTTGTGATATGGACCTTTATTATGCAGTCCGTCGCTTTTATTTCTTCCCCATCACAAGATCGTGTAAAGCTTATTTTCTTCGCACTAATAAACCATACATATTTAGAGAGCAATTTTTATTGCTTGCAACGATGACAACTTACTTGAAGGATCTTACTCAATCCATAGGTAGATATGGTGGACTCTCATGGCAAAACTAGGTTTAAGGGTATTTGGAAGCACAAGTAGTATCTCTACTTGGTGCAAAGAATTTGGCTAGCATGAGAGGTAAAGGCAAGCTCAACATGTTGGATGATCCATGACAATATAATTTATCTCATATGTAAGAAAACATAACCCATTACGTTGTCTTCCTTGTCCAACATCAACTCTTTAGCATGTCATATTTTAATGAGTGCTCACAATCATAAAAGATGTCCAAGATAGTATATTTATATGTGAAAACCTCTCTTTCTTTATTACTTCCTATTAATTGCAACGATGACCAAAACTATGTTTGTCAACTCTTAACAATTTTTATTCATCATACTCTTTATATGTGAAGTCATTACTGAAAGTGCGTTATATCGACTAGAGGGGGGGTGAATAGGCAATTTTTATGAAAGTCTTCAAAACTTAGAAGTTTCGAAGACAAACGATAGAAATAAACCTATTACCATGCAGCGGAAGGTAGACTACACTAGGCAAACCATAGTCAAGTATTCAATGAAGTGAAAGCACAATGACTAATAGTAGCTAGGTAGTAAGGATCAGGTAGGAAGATATTATGAAGCCAAACAGAACATGCAGTCACTCAGTGAAGACAAAAGATAGTGCAATCATACAATGACTTCACAAGGACCAACTGTAAGTAAAGGGAAGGGAAGGATGAAACCAGTGACTCATTGAAGACAATGATTTGTTGGACCAGTTCTAGTTGCTGTGACAACTGTACGTCTGGTTAGGGAAGCTAGGTATTTAAACCTGAGGACACACAGTCCCGGACACCCAGTCCTGAACACGCATCTCAGGACACCCAGTCCTCACCGTATTCCCCTTGAGCTAAGGTCACACAGACCTCGCCCAATCACTCTGGTAAGTCTTCAAGGTAGACTCCCAAACCTTCACAAATTTCGTTCACCGGCGATCCACAATGGCTCTTGGATGCTCAGAACGCGACGCCTAACCGGCTGGAGGATTCACAGTCCTCAAGTGTAATAAGTCTTCAGATCACACAGACAGGAAGACTTAAGTGATGCCTAACACTCTTTGGCTCTGGGTGGTTAGGGCTTTATCCTCGCAAGGAATTCTCTCTCAAAGGCTTCGAGGTGGGTTGCTCTCAAACGACAAAAGCCGTACTTTAACTCTGAGCAGCCAACCATTTATGGTTGTAGGGGGTGGGCTATTTATAGCCACTAGGCAACCCGACCTGATTTGTCCGAAATGACCCTCGGTCACTAAGGAACTGACACGTGTTCCAACGGTCAGATTTCAAACACACACGGCAACTTTACTTGGGCTACAAGCAAAGCTGACTTGTCCGACTCTGGACAAGATTTGCTCTCATAGTCTTCACTCGAAGACATAGGTTTTGGTTAAGCATCACTTCAGTCATTCTGACTGGTTCTCTTGGACCCCACTTAACCGTACGGTGGTTCCTGTGACTCAACAAAGAAGAAAAAGAACTATGAAAGATCTAATTCTTCGAGCTCCATATGCTTCATGCGACGTCTTCTCGTGTCATAGTCTTCAATGTGAATATCTTCACATACCACCTTTGACATCAATGTCTTCATACATTTTTAGGGGTCATCTCTGGTAGGAAAACCGAATCAATGAGGGACTTCTACCTGTGTTATCCTACAATTCTCACAAACACATTAGTCCCTCAACTAGGTTTGTCGTCAATACTCCAAAACCAACTAGGGGTGGCACTAGATGCACTTACAATCTCCCCCTTTTTGGTGATTGATGACAAACTAGTTGAAGTTTTCAACGGGGAATATAATATGTGTAATTGTAAAAGGATAAGGAATTGTCTTCATAAGCTGCAAGGGCTCCCCCTGAAGATGTGCATATAAGTAATTTGCTTTTGGAATGCAAATGCACATGGCAGGTTGTACTTGTGGAGATCCTCTTCAACTTATGATGACAATTCATTATGCATGTGAAGGTATGTGAAGATAATGACATGCATAATGGAAAATGGACGTCTGTAAAATGATCTAAGTGCGGAATTTATCGTCGCACATGCAGAATTTATCATCGCATCACAAGGTAGCAAATAAGTAGCAGACGACCATCGAGTTTAAGTGTTATGACTCAAAGAACCAGACGTATCAAAAAGATAGTTGTAAACACTAGGCAAAATATAAAGCAACCGCCCATAGGGACCCGCTTGAAGACTATCAAACTCATATGCTTCTCCCCCTTTTGTCAGTAAGGACCAAAAAGGTTCGAAGACATAGAGCATCTACTCGTTCCCATGAAGAGTAGGTGAAGCAGCAGGGTCGTCGGTGGTGTTCGGCGGTGCAAAAGAACTCGGAGCAGGGTCGAAGCGTGCTGAAGGAGGGGGCGGTGAAGTAGCATCATCTTCATCCTTGATCACTCTGGCATTCACAGTTGCCGCAGAGGAAGAGAACTCAGAGTCTTCAAGAGATGGAGTTCGTCGCAGCACTGCCCTTCGAGGAGGTGTGGAGTCAAACTTGAAGCGTTCAGAGAAGCCATCCTCTTGAAGATCATCTTCAGAGCACATAAGCGTCAGCCCTTTCCATGTGCGTCGAGAGGTTTCATGTGCAACAAAGGCATTCTTTGTGGCAAGATTGCGAATGCGGTTGACATCCACCAAGAGGCTTTGCATTTGGCGCTTCAGCCAGTCATGATGCCTGTCCTGTTTCTGATGAAGAGCCACCAGAAGCTCTCGGTCCTTGAGAACACGAGTGTGCTTCTTGGGTCGTTGGGCAATTGTGCTTTCAGTGGCTTCAGTAAGGGCAGGATGTGGTGCACGCGTAGTTCCAGCCAAAGGATAAACACGAGTGATTGCTTCAACTCCTTCAATGTTCTGAGAGAAACTTTGATGCTCCGCATTCTTAAGACTAAGAGGCTCCTTGGCAGGCTCAGGATAAATAGCTTCAACGGACATATCCACATCAGGCAGAAAGATCCGATGATTGCGAGCAGATGGCTGATATGAGATAGCGGAGTGGAGTTTAATCAGCCACATTATCCATGGAGCGTAGAACTTCAAGCCAAAAAGATCAGAGCCTGATGCAGCAAGTTGGCGGATGAAGAAGTCTTGTGCATTGAAACATTTTCCATGAAGAATATAGAAGACCAAAGTCTTCATTGCACCTTCCAGCTTGGCATGAGGAGAATGTCCTTTGATAGGCCAGAGAGTTCGCCTTATGATGTGATAAATAGTCCGTGGCAGATACTCAAGGTCTTCAACAAAGAACTCCTTAGGATATGCAGCATCTTGTGGCAAGGGCTTCATCATACTAAACATCTGGCTCATGTTTGGTTCAGACTTCTGAAAGATGCTCTCCATAGCTTCACTGTGAAGCTGACAGCCAGGTTCGTAGAGATCGCCAGGAGTGGGCAGACCAGTGAGCTCAATGATATCAAAGGCTTTGGCTTCGTGATGAACATTTCCTGTCATCCACTCCAGGACCCAAGTCTTCGGATCTCTGTTGTTCCCACGGATGTGAAGTGTGGCATAGAATTGGAGCAGCAACTCTTCATTCCAGTGCTCTTGGTCAGTGACAAACGGCAACAATCCAACCTCTTTGAAGCAATCCAGAGCTTCTTCCAGACAGGGCAGACCAGCTATGGCTTCTGTGTCAAGACGCTTATGCAGGAAGATGCGACCTTGATTGTACAGAATGTAGGAGTAATAGCTTCGCTGCGGATAGCTCCAGAACCGATCAGAAGATATTCTTTCCCTTGAGTAGGGGTTGTTGGAGCTATTGAAGAAAGTGTTGTATGCTTTGAAGCCGTTGATATTGAAGGATCCAGGTGCTGATGCAGTACCTGGAAACCTAGGCAACCTTGGAATTGGCTTTTGTACCTGAGGCCTATGCTCAACATGATAGTCAAACTAAGGACCAGCAGCAGGCGCAGGAACAGGAGAAGTAGCATCATTTGCTTCACTGACTTCTGGTTCTTGGGTTGGTGGAGGCTCCACATTTGCTTCAGCTAGGACAGCGTCAGTGGCTTCATTGGTGTTGGTGGTGGCAGCATCAAGATTTTCGACCTCCACTTGATGAGCTGGAGGGTCGGTCATAGCCACGTTCTCCTCGAGAACAGCTTCTTGGTGAGACGGGGGTATAGCAACTCTTGGGGTTTCTTCTTCATTGGCTGATGCAGCCAGAATGTCTTCAGCAGATTTAGCTTCAGACTCAAATATTGGAGGCCTTGGTCCTTCGCGAATCCTGCGTAACACTGGCGACGCCTGTGGAGTTGGAGTTGGCTGGGCCTCAAATTCATCTTCCTCTTGTGCTTGTGGGTGATCAGCCCATGATGCATCCTGAGCAATTGGCGTCAGAGGATGACCAATGCTGATGAGTTCGCTGTGCGTAAGCACAGGCGATGATACCTGTTGGTGCTCGATCTGAGGAAGAACTTCATCATCTTCAACATGGTCATGGTGACCAATGTCTTCAGCAGCGGTGGGATCAGCTACTGGAAGGTCTTCAGCTTCATGAGCCTCTGTGGAAGCAGGCTCATGGACAGTCAGCTGGCGCTCTTGGTGTTCAGCGGCAAGGCGAACCATGGAGATGGGTTCAACAATTAAGGGCTCTGTGGGAGCAGCCCGTTCCTTCTTGGTCTTCCTCTTCTTCTTGGAGGGAGCAGCATCAGAGGCTTCAGAATGTTTCCTCTTTCGGGCTTCAGCCTCAGCAGTCCTTGTCTTCTTCAGTTCTGAAGCGGTAGACCTGGCTTTTGGCTTCGAGCCAGTCATGCTAGTTGGGAAGACAATGGGATCTGCTTCCTGCCATGGTGCGTCAGGTTCGGCCATAGCGGGCTTCTTCTTCTTCTGCTTTGCAGCCATCCTGGGGTCGATGCCAGGACGACCAAGGGCCTTGCGCTTCTCAGCCTCATTGTAGGCTTGCACACTCTTGTCAGCCAGGATCTTCATGCGCTCACGAGAACCTTGAGCTTTTGCACGTTTCTTGAGAAAGGCTTCTTTGAGCTCGTGCAGCATAATCTTGAAGTTTTTCACCTCTTACACACTGAGCTTGGATGCTTCTTGAACTGAGCTTTCTCAAAGTCAATATTTTGCTTCAGTTTGACGATGCGCTGAGCTAGAGCTAGCTCTGAAGCAATGGCGCCATGGAAGGCGACACTGAGGCCAATTGGGAGTTGCAGATCTTCGAAGCTGAGGTTGGGCGTGTCAAACCACTCATCAATGAAGTTGTGTATGATTGCCACGTCAAAGAGAGGCAGATCATTGAAGATTTCTGCTTCTTCCTTGCTCTTGATCAGTTGCTCAAGAGCGTCATCTGCAAGATCTTCATCACTGGGCAGATCGATGGCATCGTTGCGCAGAATAGCAGCAGCTGTCAGTTCTTGGCCGGTGTGTGGCAGAGGCATCTTGACTTTCTGGGGCTTGGAGATGCGTGACAAATCTTCAGACTGCACACTTTCTTCAGGAGGTGCAATAGCCAGTGGCTTCGCCCGTGAGATTTTTGGTGCAGAGGCAGGCTTTGAAGCTTTAGGCTGCTTCTTTGGCTTCGGCGCTGCAGGCGCTTCATCTGATTCAGCATCATCTGCAGGCTCATGCACGACTGTCCCTTGAACCACGATATGAGTGATGAGACCTTCTAAGTTGTAGAAGGGCCCAACAAGATTGGGTTCAGCTTCACGGGTCCCATCGGCACGGGGAGGAGAGGGACCAGGGTTGAAGTCTAATCCCAAAGACTTCTTGTTCTGCTTCGCCGAATTCTGGGCAAGCTGGAAGTTGCGCTTGAACAGATTGTCATCACGACACCATAGCAGTGACGATGGGTCAGCATCCACAAGTTGTGGTCCACGGACCATGCAGGGATAGAAGCCTTGTTCAATGGCTTCATCTCTGGACCTGGGTTGAAGATTTTTGTAGAGGATGTCTCCCCATGGTCGCTTGATGGCATTCTTCTCAGCATATTCCTTTGTCACAAACCTGTACTTGAACCACTGTTCTGCCCAATATCGTCGAATCCATTGGATTCGTGTCTTGCGCTGATTGTAATCCTCTTCAGGATCTGTCTTGTACAGCTCTGAGAGGTCATCGGGCAGATCTCTTGATGTTTCTCCTCGACGCTTTCTGCCACCCTTCCTTGCTGATTTCTCTGCAGCCATGAACTTTAAACTGAATGGCTTCAATACGTTCAAAGGCTTCAAAGGCTTTCGCTTGCTGGACAAACAGGAGCTGGCTTCGGGAGAATTTATGTGATACTGTAAGAATTTTGCAAATGAATGCAGACTATGAGAACCAAGGGACTCTCCCACGGACATGTAGCTGTTACAGCATTAAGGTGCGAGGGAAGGGGAAGAGGTCATATGCATTCTCAGAAGATTTTGAAGATAAATCAGTTTAGAAGACATTGACCTCATCGTGTGAAGACATTCACTCATAGATAAGGAGTTGGGTCCAGATTTGTAGAATCCACGGATCAGTACAAGTGAGGAATCTAACTACTTTGTGAAGCATAAGTGAATATACTAGGCATATTATGAGATGCAATATGAAGTGGATCCAACATGTGTGAACAAAAACCACTTGTGGTAGAAAGTGACGAATCTATAGGATCAAAGGGGCCGTAAAAAGGAAGTTTTATTTACCACACGTAGAACTGCTAGACGGAGTGGAAGAGGAGGCCGAGCAGTCCGATCGTCCGTGCCCTAACTTGGCGACGGAGGACACCTACGGCGACGGCGGAGAAGACGATGTCCGCGGTCAACGTGAAGACGGCGTCGGAGAGGTTGCGGCAGCTAAGCGCTTCGTCGCTGGCGTCGTCGAGGGCTAGCAGTGGCGCTAGGGTTCGTGCGAGAGTGGAAGAAGAGATAATGACTGTGGTGTGGCGTGGATTTATAGGGATAGGGGCGGCTCAGTGTTATTACACAGGTGCCCCTGGCGATTCACATCTAAGGAATATGTGGCCATCATGCAGCATATCGGAGGTTGTTCCACGTCCCACGCACGCCTGGATTGTCGGGTGGTTGTTCCCACTTCTCCGGGTTTCAGGTGAAGGAATTAGCATTGAAAGCGGACTTAATGTTTATCTCTGTATCTTCTGCTGACAAGGACGCAGAGAAGACATTTGACAGTTTCAAAAGAATGCATATGATTTGGAGAGATAGAGTTTGAGATAGAAAGCATAGAGAGGTTAGGGTCCGATCACATTCACTTAGTTCAAAAGATTCAACAAGAAGACATAGCTATAAGTGAATGCTGTAGAGGACAGAGCACTAGTATACATATATAATCATCATAGCGAAGATAATCATGAAGACATGTTGAGATTGAAGCCAAACCAAATGTGAAGACATAGCAAATGTAACGCCATGAGTTAATCATGAAGACATGTTGAGATTGAAGCCAAACCAAATGTGAAGACATAGCAAATGTAACGCCATGAGTGAAACACTTCAAACAGAACATTTGGTGGTGCGCGTTACCCACCGTATAGGAAGTATTAGACCCAGACACGGCGCACAATTATCGTGGCGCTCCGAAGTCAAATTCCTCATTAATGTATTCACACTTAGAATGCATGTCTTCATTGATTGAAGATATACTTTACTTCCGTGTGTTGCACATCCTAAGTCATCAATATGCATAAGTGTTAGGATGTGTGCCTGATCACAGGACATTTGAGGATTCCAAGATATTTAGCTCACACCGTAACTTGCAAAATCTCTTCTCATCCAAGGGCTTGGTGAAGATATCTGCCAATTGCTCTTCAGTGTTGACATGTATGATATCAATATCTTCCTTCACAACATGATTTTTGAGAAAGTGATGACGAATCTCAATGTGCTTTGTCTTCGAGTGCTGAACTGGGTTGGTTGGCAATCTTGATGGTGGCTTTTCGTTGTCGCAGTAGAGTGGCACTTGCTTCAATGAATGCATAGTCTTTGAGTGTTTGCTTCATCCACAGAAGCTGAGCACAAGCAAGATCCAGCAGCAATGTATCAGATTCAGAAGTGGAGAGAGATACCACAGTTCTGCTTCTTTGGAAGACCACATACAAGTGATTCCCAGAAAATGACATGTGCTGATGTAGACTTGCAATCCACCTTTGTCACCAGCATAATCAGCATCCGAGAATTCCACCTAGATCAAACTCTGAGCCCTTGGATACCATAATCCTAGAGTTGGGTGTAGCCAAATAATCGAAGAATTCGCTTCACAGCTAAGTATGCGATTCCTTTGGTGCGGCTTGGAATCGAGCACACATGCAAACACTAAGCATAATATCTGGCCTAGATGCACATAGATAAAGTAAAGAACCAATCATGGAGCGGTATACCTTTTGATCGAACTCTTTACCATTGTCGTCGGGACCCAGATGATGTTTGGCTGGCATTGGCGTCGTGAAGCCTTTGCAGTCTTGCATACCGAACTTCTTCAGGCAATCTTTGAGATACTTCTCTTGAGATATAAAGATGTCGTTGCATTACTGTCGTATTTGAAGACCAAGGAAGAACTTCAGCTCTCCCATTATGGACATCTGATATTGCTCTTGCATCATATATCCAAACTCTTCACTGTATTTCTGATTGGTGCAGCCGAAGATAATGTCATCCACATATATTTGGCACACAAACAGTTCACCATCATATGTCTTCGTGAAGAGAGTGGGGTCGAGGGAACCAGGTGTGAAGGCTTTGCTCTTTAGGAAGTATTTGAGTGTGTGATACCAAGCCCGAGGGCCTTGTTTGAGGCCATACAGTGCCTTGTTGAGCTTGTATACCATGTCAGGATGTTTTGGATCTTCAAAGCCAGGCGGTTGTGCAACATACACTTCTTCTTCAATCTTGCCATTGAGAAAAACGCTCTTCACATCCATTTGATATAGAAGTATGTTATGAAGGAGCAAATGTTTCATCATCCCTTCAACTTGAGTATATCCTTGAGCAATGAGACGAGCTTTGTTTCTGACAACTTGACCATGCTCATCTTGCTTGTTGCGATATATCCATTTGGTGCCTATTATATTGTGCTTCTGAGGATCAGGACGCTTAACCAGTTCCCATACATTATTCAGCTCAAACTGTTGAAGCTCTTCTTGCATAGCTTGAATCCATTCAGGTTCCATGAAGGCTTCTTCAACTTTCTTGGGTTCTGTTATTGAGACGGGACATTAAGTTGAAGCCAAGGGATTCAACAAGCATGACTTTATCCATGTGTTGATCCTTTGAGATTGCAACTCTACCTAGACCCAATACCTTACTTTTACCAGTGTCAGCAAATGTGATGTGACTCTTGTCGGATGGACGTAAGGTTGAGTCCATAAGAAGGCTTCTTGCAGTCATGTGATTGGTACACCCACTATCAATAATCCATTCTGAAGCTGCTGGTGTCGTACCCTACAGTGCAGTTAGGGGGATAGGCTTCACGAAGAGAATTGTGAAGCAAAAACATTTGACGAACCAGTGGGTTATGAAAGCTTAGATCGAGATTTGGACTGATAGGGAGAGTAGCAAGCGATTCAGGAAGAAGTACATAATAAGACCATTCGGGCATTTGATCTTGCGCCCTACAAGATGTTTAAGGTCCCCAGCAATAGCGTCAGACGATTTTGGTTTTCTGCTGGAGACCCTTCCCTGCAAAAGAGAGTTAAGCTTTCTTAGCCACCCACATCTTCAAGGGTGGCTTAGAAGCAATAAGTCTAAGTGCAGCATCTGAGAACTTTGGCTTTGGAGCCCTAGCAAAAAGTCTTGCGAGGACAATAGTACTCATAAGAATAAGCAGAATAGTTCTTGGTCTTATGAACATGGCGGTTTGATGAACCGTGCTCATATTCATAGGCCTGAGTATGGCTTCCCTGCAAAACATTTGCGTTAGTGCGACTCAGGTGAGTCCTCTGTCTGTATGAAGCCTTTGGACCGTATGAAGCCTGTGGTCTGGGGTTTGTCTTCTTCACCTGTGGTGTCATGATGACATTCACAGGAAGATTCTCCAAACACCTTTTTCGGCACCCAGATCTTCTTCATAGGCGGTCCATTCCTGCAGTTAGTACCAATATACCTGGCAAACACTTCACCATTCTGATTCTTAAACAGTTTATAGTTTGCATCAAAGGATTCATCAATAACAATGTGGGATTAGCACAAGTGAAGCCAGATAGGGGATGGATCCTGAAGGTTCCTTTGCAGCAACCCATGTGGTTTGGGGTACTGCTCAGGTTTCCAGTAAGAGCCATCAGCATTCATTTTTCCTTTCGAACCCAACACCCTCTTTCCTAGGGTTTCGGTTCAGGATCTGCCTTTTGAGGACATCACATAGTGTCTGATGCCCTTTGAGACTTTTGTACATCCCTGTTTCAAGCAATGTCTTCAACCTAGCATTCTCATCAGCAATAGCAGTGGTATCCTCAGCAGAGGGGTTAGTCCACATCAACAGTTGAAGATATTGCAACAGTAGCAGCAGTAGAACATTTAGCAACAGAAGTAGCATTATCACGCTCAATGCATTTAAGACATGGTGGTTCAAATCCTTCCTGAGCGGAACTGATCTGTTTGGCGCGAAGTGACTCGTTTTCCTTTTGAAGATCTTCATGAGCCGCTCTCAATTTCTCAAGATCTTGCTTCCTTTGAAGATAATCATAGGAAAGCTTTTCATGAGTTGTTGAGAGCGTTTCATGACGACTTTCAAGTTCCTCATACTTAACATGAAGATTTTTTATGTCTTCAATTAAGGACTGAGATCGAGTCATTTCAGCGTCTAGCAGATCATCGCTTTTGTCTAACAGTTTTTGAATATGTTCCATAGCTTTCTGTTGTTCAGTTGCAATTTTAGCAAGTGTTTTGTAGCTGGGTTTTGGAATCACAAATCAGAGTCAGCTTCACTAGATTTTGATAGTGAGTAGTGCGTGTGTTTACCTTGGCACCACGTGCCATGAAGCAGTAGGTAAGCGGAGTAGTCCTTGTCATTTGCATCGGTGTCTGGTGAGGTCATTGTCTTTAGTGTTGAAGATGGACTTGGCAACGTATGTTGTAGCCAACTCGCAACCAGAATCGGACTCCTCCTCAGACTCCACCTCCGCCTCCTCAGAAGCGGACTCCTCCTCTGAATCCATTTCCTTGCCAACAAACGCACGTGCCTTGCCAGACGAGCTCTTCTTGTGTGATGAAGACTTGGAGGAAGACTTGGAAGAAGACTTTGAGTATTTCTTCTTCTTCTTGTCGTCGGAGTCATACTCCTTGCTCTTCTTCTTGTTGTTCTCATTGTCCCAATGCAGACACTCAGAGATGTAGTGGCCAGGTTTCTTGCACTTGTGGCATGATCTTTTCTTGTAGTCATGAGCAGAAGCTTCATCATTCCTTGAGCTTGATCGTGAAGACTTTCTGAAGCCTTTCTTCTTGGTGAGTTTTTGGAACTTCTTCACAAGCATAGCGAGCTCCTTTCCAATGTCTTCAGGATCATCAGAACTGCTATCAGATTCTTCTTTAGATGTGGAGACAGCTTTTGCCTTCAAGGCACGAGTTCGCCCATAGTTGGGACCGTAGATGTCTCTTTTCTCAGAAAGCTGAAACTCGTGTGTGTTGAGCCTCTCAAGTATGTCAGACAGATCGAGTGTCTTGAAGTCCAGACGTTCTCGAATCATTAGGGCTAGGGTGTCAAATGAGCTGTCAAGTGATCTCAGGAGTGTCTTGACGACTTCATGCTTTGTGATCTCAGTGGCACCGAGAGCTTGAAGCTCATTTGTGATGTCCGTGAGTCGATCAAACGTGAGCTAGACATTCTCATTGTCATTTCTCTTGAAGCGGTTGAAGAGGTTGCGAAGGACACTGATTCTCTGATATCTCTGGGTTGAGACGCCTTCGTTGACCTTGGAGAGCCAGTCCCAGACTAGCTTAGATGTTTCCAAAGCACTCACGCGGCCATACTGTCCTTTGGCAAGATGACCACAGATGATATTCTTGGCAGTAGAGTCCGGTTGAACAAACTTATTGACGTCAGCAGCAGTGACACCTTCTCCAGCCTTGGGAACGCCGTTCTTGACAACATACCATAGGTCGATGTCAATGGCTTCAAGATGCATGCGCATCTTATTCTTCCAGTAGGGATATTCAGTTCCATCAAAGATGGGGCACGTAGCGGAGACTTTAATTATCCCTGCAGTCGACATAGCTAAAACTACAGGTGGTCAAACCGAATCGCACAGAACAAGGGAGTACCTTGCTCTGATACCAATTGAAAGTGCGTTATATCGACTAGAGGGGGGGTGAATAGGCGATTTTTATGAAAGTCTTCAAAATGCGGAAGTTTCGAAGACAAACGATAGAAATAAACCTATTGAATAGGCGATTTTTATGGAAGTCTTCAAAACTTAGAAGTTTCGAAGACAAACGATAGAAATAAACCTATTACCATGTAGCGGAAGGTAGACTACACTAGGCAAACCATAGTCAAGTACTCAATGAAGTGAAAGCACAATGACTAATAGTAGCTAGGTAGTAAGGATCAGGTAGGAAGATATTATGAAGCCAAACAGAACATGCAGTCACTCAGTGAAGACAAAACATAGTGCAATCATACAATGACTTCACAAGGACCAACAGTAAGTAAAGGGAAGGGAAGAATGAAACCAGTGAATCGTTGAAGACAATGATTTGTTGGACCAGTTCTAGTTGTTGTGACAACTATACGTCTGGTTAGCGCAGCTAGGTATTTAAACCTGAGGACACACAGTCCCGGACACCCAGTCCTGAACACGCATCTTAGGACACCCAGTCCTCACCGTATTCCCCTTGAGCTAAGGTCACACAGACCTCGCCCAATCACTCTGGTAAGTCTTCAAGGTAGACTCCCAAACCTTCACAAATTTCGTTCACCGGCGATCCACAATGGCTCTTGGATGCTCAGAACGCGACGCCTAACCGGCTGGAGGATTCACAGTCCTCAAGTGTAATAAGTCTTCAGATCACACAGACAGGAAGACTTAAGTGATGCCTAACACTCTTTGGCTCTGGGTGGTTAGGGCTTTATCCTCGCAAGGAATTCTCTCTCAAAGGCTTCGAGGTGGGTTGCTCTCAAACGACAAAAGCCGTACTTTAACTCTGAGCAGCCAACCGTTTATGGTTGTAGGGGGTGGGCTATTTATAGCCACTAGGCAACCCGACCTGATTTGTCCGAAATGACCCTGGGTCACTAAGGAACTGACACGTGTTCCAACGGTCATATTTCAAACACACACGACAACTTTACTTGGGCTACAAGCAAAGCTGACTTGTCCGACTCTGGACAAGATTTGCTCTCATAGTCTTCACTCGAAGACATAGGTTTTGGTTAAGCATCACTTCAGTCATTCTGACTGGTTCTCTTGGACCCCACTTAACAGTACGGTGGTTCCTATGACTCAACAAAGAAGAAAAAGAACTACGAAAGATCTAAGTCTTTGAGCTCCGTATGCTTCATGTGACGTCTTCGCGTGTCATAGTCTTCATTTTGAATATCTTCACATACCACCTTTGACATCAATGTCTTCATACATTTTTAGGGGTCATCTCTGGTAGGAAAACTGAATCAATGAGGGACTTCTACCTATGTTATCCTGCAATTCTCACAAACACATTAGTCCCTCAACTAGGTTTGTCGTCAATACTCCAAAACCAACTAGGGGTGGCACTAGATGCACTTACAATTACTCTCCATAAGATCCATATAATCTCTTTATTTCTTTTTATTTCTTATCTTTTATTCTATTCCCTCAAGATCATAGCAAAATAATCAAGCCCTTGACTCAACACTAATCTTTATTATATATAGCTCATGGACTCAATTACATAGAAGGATCATAAAGCAAAACTAAAAACTAGATCATACTAAAACTTTATTCTACTAGATCAAGATATTGCCAAAAGGATCGAACTAAGAAAAACAGTAAAGATAAAAGTGATGGTGATACGATACCGGGGCACTCCCCCAAGCTTAGCAATTGCCAAGGGGAGTGCCCATACCCAATGCTCAGTTCTTCTTTGTTGGTGAAGAATTTGTTGGCGATGATGGGTAGTCGCACATCGAGTGTAGGAGGTCCTCCAATTTGCGGATAATGCCCTTGAGTGCGATGATATGCTCCTTCAACAAAATATTTTCACTTGTGAGATACTTGTTCTGAATACGAGCTAACTCAATCATCTTGAAAGCTTCAATCTTTGTTGGGGTAAAGAGATTGTGATGAGGTTGAATGATTTCTTCGTCTACTACCGCTAGAACTTGATGTCCCCGGGTTCCTCTCTCTTCGGCTCTATCTTCATTAGCCAAGCATCGTTGCCCTCATTGTTGGAGGAGGAGGGAGACGACATGATGTCTGGCCTTGACGACCCTGGCAGAAAACAGCTCGAAACAAAGACAGAAGATATTTGTGTGATACGGTGGTCAAAACCTTCGGGAGATTATATAATGAATTTTTACCGACCGAAAGAAGTATCGTGGAAGAAAACAGAGTCTGGAGAGCACACGAGGTGCCCATGAGGCAGGGGGTGCGCCCAGGGGGTAGGGCGTGCCCTCCACCCTCATGGACGCCTCGTGTCCTTCCCGAACTACTTCTTATTTTCCTATTTTCTTAAATATTCCAAAACGGAGAAAATTGCCATTAGAACTGTTTTGGAGTCGGTTTACTTACCGTACCACGTACCTATTCCTTTTCGGGGTCTGAAACATTCTGGAAAGTGTCCCTTATGTATTCCTCGGTGGTTACGGTTTCAATAACTTTAGTTTCAACATTTATGGGATTACCTGAGATATAATGTTTGATTCTTTGACCGTTCACCACCCTCGGATTTGTGCCTTCGAAGTTGTTGATTTTTATGGCACCGGAACGATAGACCTCCTCGATGATGTAAGGACCTTCCCATTTAGAGAGAAGTTTTCCTGTAAAAAGCTTAAAAGAGAGTTGTATAATAATACATAATCACCTACATTAAACTCACGCTTTTGTATCCTTTTATCATGCCATCTTTTAAATTTTTATTTAAACAGTTTGGCATTCTCATAAGCCTGGGTTCTCCATTCATCAAGTGAGCTAATGTCAAACAACCTCTTCTCACCGGCAAGTTTGAAATCATAATTGAGCTCTTTAATGGCCCAATATGCCTTATGTTCTAGTTCAAGAGGTAAGTGACAAGCTTTACCATAAACCATTCTATATGGAGACATACCCATAGGATTTTTATATGCAGTTCTATAGGCCCATAATGCATCATCAAGTTTCTTGGACCAATTCTTCCTAGATCTATTAACAGTCTATTGCAAAATTAATATAAGCTCTCTATTACTCAATTCTACTTGACCACTAGACTGTGGGTGATATGGAGATGGAATTCGATGATTAACATCATACTTAGCAAGCATTTTACGAAAAGCACCATGAATAAAATGTGAACCACCATCAGTCATTAGATATCTAGGGACTCCAAACCTCGGAAAAATAACTTCTTTAAGCATCTTAATAGAGGTGTTATGATCAACACTACTAGTTGGGATTGCTTCTACCCACTTAGTAACGTAATCAACAGAAACTAAAATATGTGTATACCCATTAGAGGAAGGAAACGGTCCCATATAATCAAAACCCCAAACATCAAATGGTTCAATAACAAGTGAATAATTCATAGGCATTTCTTGACGTCTACTGATAATACCAATTCTTTGACATTCATCACAAGACAAACTTACGAGCATCCTTGAAGAGAGTAGGCCAATAAAAACCGGATTGCAATACCTTATGTGCAGTTTTGTCTCCAGCATGGTGTCCTCCATAAGCTTCAGAGTGACACTTGCATAGGATATGTTCCTGTTCATGCTCAGGTACACAACGTCTAATAACACCATCTACTCCTTACTTATAAAGGTGTGGGTCATCCCAAAAGTAATGTATTAAATCATACAAGAACCTTTTGTTTTGCTGGTATGTGAAACTAGGTGGTATAAATTTAGCAACAATGTAATTAGCATAATCAGCATACCATGGAGCAGTACGAGAAGCATTTACGACAGCTAATTGTTCATCAGGAAAGCTATCATCAATAGGTAGTGGGTCATCAAGAACATTCTCTAACCTAGACAAGTTGTCTGCAACGGGGTTCTCACCTCCCTTTCTATCAATAATATGCAAATCAAATTCTTGTAGTAAGAGAACCCATCTAATAAGTCTAGGTTTAGCATCTTTATTTTCCATAAGGTATTTAATAGCAGCATGATCAGTGTGAACAATTACTTTAGAATCAACAATATAAGGTCTGAACTTATCACAAGCAAACACAACTGCTAAAAATTCTTTTTCAGTAGTAGCATAATTTCTTTGAGCACTGTCTAGAGTTTTACTAGCATATTGGATACCATTTAATTTCTTATCAACTCTTTGTCCTAGAATAGCCCCTACGGCATAATCACTAGCATCACACATAATTTCAAATGGTAAATTCCAATCAGGAGGCTGAACAATAAGTGCAGAAATCAAAGCTTTCTTAAGTATTTCAAATGCTTCTACACAGTCATCATGAAAGACAAAAGGAACATCTTTTTGTAGGATATTGGTCAGAGTCCTAGAAATTTTTGAGAAGTCCTTAATGAACCTCCTATAAAAACTGGCATGACCAAGGAAACTTCTGATACCTTTAATGTCCTTAGGACACGGCATCTTATCAATAGCATCAACTTAAGCTTTATCAACTTCAATACCTCTTTCAGAAATTTTATGCCCCAAGACAATACCTTCATTAACCATAAAGTGGCACTTCTCCCAATTCAAACAAGATTAGTTTCTTCACATCTCTGCAAAACTCGATCAAGGTTGCTTAAGCAATCATCAAAAGAAGTCTGATAAACAGAGAAATCATCCATGAATACCTCAACAATCTTTTCACAAAAGTCAGAGAATATAGCAGGCATACATCTTTGAAAAGTAGCAGGTGCATTACATAAACCAAAAGGCATACGTCTATAAGCAAAGGAACCGAAAGGGCAAGTAAAAGTTGTCTTTTCTTGATCCTCTTTTGACACAGGTATTTGAGAGAAACCGGAATAACCATCTAGAAAGCAAAAATGTGTATGCTTGGATAATCTTTCTAGCATTTGATCAATAAAAGTTAAAGGGTAATGATCCTTTTTAGTAGCTTTATTTAATTTGCGGAAATCAATTACCATTCTATAACCTGTAACAATTCTTTGTGGGATCAATTCATATTTATCATTAGGAACAACAGTAATACCTCCCTTCTTAGGGACACAATGGACAGGACTTACCCATTGACTATCAGCAACGGGATAAATTATACCTGCCTCTAGAAGCTTTAGTATTTCTTTTCTTACCACTTCTTTCATCTTAGGATTTAACCTTCATTGGTGATCAACAACTAGTTTAGCGTCTTTCTCCAGTTTTATTTTATGTTGACATAGAGCGGGACTAATGCCCTTAAGATCATCAAGAGTATATCCAATAGCAGCACGGTGCTTCTTCAGAGTTTTCAATAATCTTTCTTCTTCATGCTTTGAAAGGTTAGCACTAATAATAACAGGATATATCTCTTTCTCATCAAGATAAGCATATTTAAGAGTATTAGGTAAAGGTTTAAGCTCAAACACAGGATCACCCTTAGGTGGAGGGGGATCCCCTAAGATTTCAACAGGCAAGTTGTGCTCCAAAATAGGTCCCTGTTTAAAGAATACTTCATCTATTTCCCTTCTTTCATTCATAAACATATCATTTTCATGGTCTAGAAAATATTGTTCTAAAGGATCACTAGGAGGCACGGCAATAGAAGCAAGACCAATAATTTCATCTTTACTAGGCAATTCTTCATCATGGGGTTGTCTACGAAATTTAGCAAAATTAAACTCATGAGACATATCCCCTAAACTAACAGAAACAATATCCTTACTGCTTATATTGCAGAATGAGGTATTGCACTTGAACTAGCACCCATATCACATAAGCCATAATAGCAATGATCTCCTATTTTAACAGAAATAACAGGAATGCCTACAACATGTCTATGTTTATTTTTAGCATCAGATCTAGCAATTCTAGCAGATTCATTGCAGAAGTAAATAACATGCACATCAATGTTATCGGCCAAGAGATCTTTAGCCATAGCAACACTAGGTTCAACTTTAATTTGCTCAGGGGCTTGGGGGATTTGGGTGTCTTAATATTACTTTTGTTGACCATAGTTGAAGCTTTAGCATGATCCTTTATTCTAACAGGGAAAGGCGGTTTATCAATATAAGCAGTAGGAACAACAGGATCATTATAAGTGATAGTCTTTTCTTCAACTTTAATAGGTGCAACTACTTTTACTTCAATCGGAGTATTATATTTAAACCACTTCTCCTTAGGGAGATCAACATGAGTAGCAAAGGATTCACAGAAAGAAAGCTACTATCTTAGAGTCAAGTCCATATTTAGTGCTAAATTCACGGAAAGCATCGGTATCCATAAAAGATTTAACACAATCAAACTTAGGTGTTATACCTGACTCCTTACCTTCGTCGAGGTCCCAATCTTCAGAGTTGCGTTTAATTCTTTCCAATAAATCCCATTTGAATTCAATAGTCTTCATCATAAAAGATCCAGTACAAGAAGTATCGAGCATGGAGCGATTACTGAGAGAAAGCCGAGCATAAATTTTTTGAATAATCATTTCTTTTGAGAGCTCATGATTGGCATGAATATAACATTGACTTAAGCCTCCCCCAAGCTTGAGCGATGCTTTCTCCTTCGCGAGGCCAAAAATTATATATATAATTACGATCATGATGAACAAGATGCATAGGATAAAACTTCTGATGAAATTCCAATTTCAATCGTTGTAGTTCCATGATCCCATATCATCACATAGCCTAAACCATGTCAATGCCTCTCCCTTCAAAGATAAAGGGAAGACCTTCTTCTTGATAACATCCTCGGGCATACCTGCAAGCTTAAATAATCCACAAACTTCATCCACATAGATTAGGTGCAAATCGGGATGTAATGTTCTGTCACCTGTGAAAGGATTAGCTGGCGGTTTCTCTATCATACCCGAAGGAATTTCAAAGTAAACGTTTACAGTAGGTTCATTAGGTTGAGGAGCAACTCTTTGCTCTACTGGTCAGGGTGAATATACCCCGAACAAGACCCTCAAAGGATTATGTTCCATCGTAACAAGTGACAGTAAATTTCAGCACACTATATAAATTTTTCCTTACCAAATTCCACCTACCAAAGGCGCTTCACTCCCCGGCAACGGCAGGAAAAGAGTCTTGATGACCCACAAGTGTAGGGGATCTACTGTAGCCTTTTTGATAAGTAAGAGTGTCGAACCCAACGAGGAGCAGAAGGAAATGATAAGCGGTTTTCAGCAAGGTATTCTCCGCAAGCACTGAAATTATCGGTAATAGATAGTTTTGTGATAAGGTAATTTGTAACGGATAGCAAGTAATAAAAGTAAATAAGGTGCAGCAATGACCAATCCTTTTTGTAGCAAAGGACAAGCCTGGACAAACTCTTATATAAAGGAAAGCGCTCCCGAGGACACATGGGAATTATCGTCAAGCTAGTTTTCATCACGTTCATATGATTCGCATTCGGTACTTTGATAATTTGATATGTGGGTGGACGGTGCTTGGGTACTGTCCTTACTTGGACAAGCATCCCACTTATGATTAACCCCTATTGCAAGCATCCGCAACTACAACAGAAGTATTAAGGTAAACCTAACCATAGCATGAAACATATGGATCCAAATCAGCCCCTTATGAAGCAACGCATAAAGTAGGGTTTAAGCTTCTGTCACTCTAGCAACCCATCATCTACTTATTACTTCCCAATGCCTTCCTCTAGGCCCAAATAATGGTGAAGTGTCATGTAGTCGACGTTCACATGACACCACTAGAGGAAAGACAACATACATCTCATCAAAATATCGAACGAATACCAAATTCACATGACTACTTATAGCAAAGACTTCTCCCATGTCCTCAGGAACAAACGTAACTACTCACAAATCATATATCATGTTCATAATCAGAGGGGTATTAATATGCATAATGGATCTGAACATATGATCTTCCACCAAAAACCAACTAGCATCAACTACAAGGAGTAATCAACACTACTAGCAACCCACAAGGTACCAATCTGAGGTTTGGATACAAAGATTGGATACAAGAGATGAACTAGGGTTTGAGATGAGATGGTGCTGGTGAAGATGTTGATGGAGATTGACCCCCCCCCCCCCCCCGATGAGAGGATTGTTGGTGATGACGATGGTGATAATTTCCCCCTCCCGGAGGGAAGTTTCCCCGGAAGAATAGCTCTGTCGGAGCCCTAGATCCTGTGAGCTAGCTTATGATTATTTTTTCTTGACGAAAGACTCCATATAGCCAAAGATGGGCATCAGAGGGCCACCAGGGTGCCCATGAGGCAGGGGACGCGCCCCCCACCCTCGTGGACGGCGGGTGGCCCCCCTCTGGTACTTCTTTCGCCCAATATTTTTTATATATTATGAAAATAATTCCCGTGGAGTTTCAGGACTTTTGGAGATGTGCAGAATAGGTCTCTAATATTTGCTCCTTTTCCAGCCCAGAATTCCAGCAGCCGGCATTCCCCCTCTTCATGTAAACCTTGTAAAATAAGAATGAAACATCATAAGTATTGTGACATAATGTGTAATAACAGCCCATAATGCAATAAATATCGATATAAAAGCATGATGCAAAATGGACGTATCAAGAAGCCCGACAACAACCACAACATCATTGGTACCAAATGTGTTTCGCAACAAGCAAGACAAAGATGGTCAAGTCGTCCGCAACAAAGCTCGTCTCGTCGCCCAAGGCTACACTAAAGTCAAAGGTATGGACTACGGTGAGACATATGCCCCTGTTGCTAGACTTGAGTCCATCCGCATCTTACTTGCCTATGCTAATCACCTTGATATCACTTTATACCAAATGGACATTAAAAGTGCTTTTCTAAATGGTGAAATTGAGGAGGAAGTTTATGTTAAACAACCTCCCGGCTTTGTTAATCCTAAGAAACCCGATCACGTTTACAAACTTCACAAAGCTCTTTATGGTCTTAAACAAGCTCCTAGAGCGTGGTATAAATGCTTGACCAAGTTCCTTATTGAGAAAGGCTTTGAGATTGGAAAGATAGATTCTACTCTTTTCACAAAAAGGGTTAATGGTGAATTATTTTTATGCCAAATTTATGTTGATGATATCATATTTGGTTCGACTAACCCTCATTTTAGTGAAAAGTTTGGGAAGCTAATGTCGAAGAAGTTTGAGATGTCTATGATGAGTGAACTCAAGTTCTTTATTGGTTTGAAAATCAAGCAAACTAAGGAAGGCACCTTTGTTTCTCAAACAAAGTACACCAAGGACTTATTCAAGAAGTTCAACATGCAAGAAAGCAAAGGTATGAAAACACCCATGCCAACTAGTGGACATCTGGATTTGACCAAGGATGGCAAACCGGTTGACCAAAAGGTTTATCGCTCTATGATTGGTTCGTTATTATATCTATGTGCCTCCCGTCCCGATATTATGCTAAGTGTGTGGATGTGTGCACGATATCAAGCGGCCCCCAAAGAATGTCATCTTAAGACTGTGAAAAGGATAGTGAGATACTTAATACATACACCAAATTCTGGCATTTGGTATCCTAAGAGGTCCTCTTTTGATATCGTTGGCTATTCCGACTCGGATTATGCCGGAGACAAGGTTGATAGAAAGTCCACTTCAGGTACTTGTCAATTTCTTGGTAGATCACTTGTGTGTCGGTCCTTCAAGAAACAAAACTCGGTATCCTTATCCACCGCTGAAGCGGAGTACATTGCCGCCGGTTCATGTTGTGCTCAATTACTTTGGATGACCCAAACTCTTAAAGATTATGGGATCAATGTGAAACATGTTCCATTGCTTTGTGACAATGAGAGTGCTATCAGTAGAAGAGCAAAGGTGGCAGTGGTTCTTCCCACCCACCCAACCCTGGCTTTCAGAACAAGACTTCGTCTCAAGCTCCAAGATCGAGTGCTCCGTATCACCGTCCGCTTTCAGAGGTCACGTGCAACAAGTGCCAACAGAAGGGTCACTATGCCAACAAGTGTTTCAACCAGAGGCGTCTTCCTCCTCCTCCTCCTGTCAGATCGGCAAGTACAGCTGTGGTCAAGCATAACCCCAAGCATGCCAAGGTCAATTTGATGAATGCAGCTCAGGCAGAGGACTCGTCAGATGTGATCATGGGTAACCTTCCTGTTAATGATATTCTTGCAGAAGTTCTTTTTGACACTGGTGCATCGCATTGCTTCATCTCGAGACCGTTTACAAATAGGCATGAATTGGTTTCACAAGTTTTGCCTAGTCCTTTAGCAGTTGTCTCTCCCGGTAAGCGCATGCAGGCTAACTCCATCATTCCGGATGTTTCTATCACTTTGGGTGACTACAAGTTCTTGGCTTCTCCAATGGTTCTTGGCGACTCGGATATTGATCTTATTCTCGGAATGAATTGGCTTTCTAAGCAAAGGCTCAGCTTGATTGTGCAGCCAGGCAGATTCAATTGACTCATTCGTCTGAGGATGTAATTGTCTTTGCCGCTCGTGATGATACCATTCGTCTGTTTTCTCTCAATGAGAAGGGTGAATTGGATGCCATCTCTCAAATTCCAGTCGTTTGCGAATATCAAGACGTCTTTCCAGAAGAGCTCCCAGGAATGCCTCCGCACCGGCCAGTTGAATTCGTTATTGATCTTGAGCCTGGCACGGAACCTGTGTGCAAACGTCCTTACAAGCTCGGACCTGAAGAGTTGAAGGAGCTGAAGAAGCAACTCGATGAGCAAGAGAGAATGGGTCTCATCCGGCCTAGTTCTTCTCCGTGGGGTTGTGGTGTTCTTTTTGTGAAGAAGAAGGATGGAACGGACCGACTCTGTGTTGATTACCGTCCGGTGAACAAGAAGACCATCAAGAACAAATACCCACTTCCCAACATCAATGAGCTGTTCGAACAACTCAAAGGTGTCCAAGTATTCTCCAAGCTTGATCTCCGTATGGGTTATCACCAGATTCGCATTCATGAAGAAGATATTCCCAAGATAGCGTTCAGAACAAGCTTGGTTCATATGAATACACTGTCATGTCTTTTGGCCTCGCCAACGCTCCTCCGACGTTCTCGCATGATGAACTTCATCTTCAACGCCTACACCAATGACTTCGTTTTGGTCTATCTCGACGACATTCTGGTTTTCTCCAAGAACAAGGAAGATCATGCCAAGCACTTGCGTTTGGTTCTTGATAAGCTCAGAGAACATCAGTTCTACGCCAAGTTCTCCAAGTGTGAATTTTGGCTTGATGAGGTTCTTTATCTTGGTCATATCATCTCTGCCAAGGGCATTGCCGTGAATCCTGAGAAGGTGTCTGCAATTGTGAATTGGGAACCTCCTCAGAACGTGAAGCAACTCCGCAGTTTTCTCGGTCTCGCAAGCTATTGCCGAAGATTCGTTGAAAACTTTTCTAAGATCGCGAAGCCTCTCTCAAATCTTCTTCAGAAGCACGTCAAGTACGTTTGGTCTCCGGAGTGTGATATTGCTTTCAACACTTTGAAAGAGAAATTGATCACTGCTCCAGTTCTGACTCTGCCTGATGAATCCAAACCGTACGAGGTCTTTTGTGATGCCTCTCTCCAAGGTCTTGGTGCAGTATTGATGCAAGAGAAGAAAGTTGTTGCTTATACATCTCGCCAGTTGAAGCCTAATGAGAAGAACTACCCCACTCATGATCTCGAGTTGGCGGCAGTTGTGCGTGCTCTGTTGACTTGGAGACATCTTCTATTGGGAAGAAAAGTGGACATCTTCACTGATCACAAGAGTCTCAAGTACATCTTCACTCAGCCTAATCTCAACCTCAGGCAAACTCGATGGGTCGAAATGATTCAAGAGTATAATCCGAGTATTGAGTATACTCCAAGCAAGGCTAATGTGATTGCTGACGCTTTGAGCAGGAAGGCTTACTGCAACAGTCTGATTCTTAAGCCTTATCAACCCGAGCTTTGTGAAGCTTTCCGCAAACTTAATCTGCAAGTGGTTCCTCAAGGTTTCCTCGCCAACCTTCAAGTCTCTCCTACCTTAGAAGACCAGATTCGCCAAGCCCAGCTTCTTGATGCTATGGTGAAAAAGGTGAAGATTGGGATTGCCAAGAGTCAGCCCAAGTACAAGTGCTACCGCCTTGATGACAAGGACACTCTCTTCTTCGAGGATCGTATTGTTGTGCCCAAAGGTGACCTCCGTAATGTGATCATGAACGAGGCTCACAATTCTCTCCTCTCCATCCACCCTGGGAGCACGAAGATGTATCAGGACCTTAAGCAAGCTTATTGGTGGACTCGAATGAAGCGCGAGATCGCTCAATTCGTGAATGAATGTGATGTCTGCAGAAGAGTGAAGGCAGAACACCAAAGGCCAGCAGGTCTCCTCCAACCTCTTGCCATTCCAGAATGGAAGTTTGACCACATTGAAATGGACTTTGTGACTGGGTTTCCAAAGTCCAAGCGTGGCAATGATACTATATTCGTTGTCATCGACAAACTCACCAAAGTGGCTCACTTTCTGCCTATCAAAGAGTCGATCACTGCAGCTCAATTGGCGGAACTCTATACCTCTCGTATTGTCTCTCTACACGGTATTCCTCAAGTGATCTCTTCAGACCGTGGCAGCATCTTTACCTCGAAGTTTTGGGATTCTTTTCAGAAGGCCATGGGCATGAACATCCGCTTCAGCACTGCTTTCCATCCTCAAACAAGCGGTCAAGTCGAGCGTGTCAACCAGATTCTTGAAGATATGCTCAGGGCTTGTGTGATCTCCTTCGGCATGAAGTGGGAGGATTGTCTTCCTTATGCTGAATTCTCCTACAATAACAGTTTTCAAGCAAGTTCGGGCAAGGCCCCTTTTGAAATTCTGTATGGCAGGAAGTGCCGTACCCCTCTCAACTGGTCTGAAACCGGTGAACGCCAGCTTTTGGGTAATGACTTAATCACAGAGGCAGAAGAAATGTGCAAAGTCATTCGAGATAACCTCAAAGCAGCCCAATCCCGCCAGAAGAGCTACTATGATAGTAAGCACCGTGATTTGACTTTCGAGGTCAGAGATCATATTTACCTCCGCGTCTCTCCTATGAAAGGTACTCGTCGCTTCGGTATCAAAGGGAAGCTTGCCCCTAGATACGTGGGACCTTTCAAGATTGTCAGCAAGAGAGGCGACCTCGCCTATCAACTCGAGCTTCCTTCAAACTTTGCAAATGTTCATGACGTGTTCCATGTCTCTCAGCTTCGAAAGTGCTTCAAGACTCCTGACCGCACCGTCAACTTCGAGGACATTGAGCTCCAAGAAGATCTCTCCTATCGTGAGCACCCAGTTGCTATTCTTCAAGAGACTGAACGCAAGACTCGCAACAAGTCAATCAAATTTCTCAAAGTCAAGTGGTCACACCATTCCGACCGTGAAGCTACCTGGGAACGCGAGGATCACCTCCGTTCTGAGTACCCGGAGTTCTTTCAGTCCTAGATCTCGGGACGAGATCCTTTCGTAGTGGTGGAGTGTTGTAACACCCCGGATATAACATTCCCAATTTGTACTCCAACTCTTGCCGTTTTCGGCGTTAAGTTATATTTATTTCTCGGGTTCGGGTCTTTGTCTCCATGTGTTGTTGTCTTTGTCATGCATCTCATATCATGTCATCATGTGCATTGCATTTGCATACGTGTTCATCTCATGCATTCGAGCATTTTCCCTGTTGTCCGTTTTGCATTCCGGTGCTTCGTTCTCCTCCGGTGGTCATTTCTAGCTTTCTTTCGTGTGTGGGGATTAAACATTTCCGGATTGGACCGAGACTTGCCAAGCGGCCTTGGTTTACTACCGGTAGACCGCCTGTCAAGTTTCGTATCATTTGGACTTCGTTTGATACTCCAACGGTTAACCGAGGGACCGAAAAGGCCTCATGTGTGTTGCAGCCCAACACCCTTTCAATTTGGCCCAAAACCACCAAACTCTGCTCCATGTCCTAGAGCGTTCGATCACGATCGCATGGCCGAAAACCGCACCTCATTTGGACTCTCCTAGCTCCCTCTATGCCTATATATAGACCCCTCCGTTTTCGGATCTCCCCTCTCCCCGAAACCCTAAAAATTCATCCCTCCACCGCCGGACATGTCCGCCTCCTAGCGGACGAAATCGCCGCCGCCGCCCCGCGCCAATCGCGCGCCGACACGTGGCACTCGTCGCCTCCCACCGCCGCCGGTCCGGGCCCCCGCGAGCCCACGTCGTCCCGCCGCCTCCTCCCAGCTCCGCGCCGCCTCTCCCTCGCGACCGGCCGCCGGCGCCGCCGCGCGCCATTTCCGGCCTCCGCCGCCGCCCGCAACTCCGGTGGCCGGAGCCTCAAGTCCCGCGCCGCCCCGTCCTTCGACTCCGGTGGCCGGACCCGCAAGCCGCGCCACCGCGGCGTCCTTCCCCGCCGGCGACGTCCTCCCCGGCCGCCGCCTGCGTCCGGTCCGGCGAGCTCCCTCCTCTCTGGCGAGACCCCGACGCCGGCGACCTCGGACCCGCCTCCCGTGAACAGTGCAGCGCCGTGCCTCGGTTTTCGTGTGAACCCTAGATCTAGATCCAGAGGTTGTTTTTTTGCTAAGTCCCTAGATTTTTTACTCCATATGCTCCTGTCCGAGGCTCTGTAACTTTGCATCCGTAGCTCCGATTCATGCATATAGTATATCAAAATGTTCGCCTCGACGAGTACATCATTTCATTCCATTGCATCATTTTCATTTGAGTTCATCTTGATGCCCGAAATGCTGTTAGAAGAGGGCTTCATGAGTTAATTGTCAGGTCTGCTAGTTCATCTTAGACTTTTGTCATTTTTGCCATGATTATTGTGTGCATGCTATGCCTGTGAGTCCTTCATATGCTTTGTTAAGCATCTTGTTATCTTTCCAGAGGTGCAACCCATGCATTTTTAGGATGTGTGTGGTGACTTGTGCAAGATTGCAAAGTGAGGCACCCGGTAATTCCGTTTTCAGGGACTTAGTAATTTTCACAAAGTCTGGGATTATTTAGTTCATGATGCCATATGTTCTTGTTGTTTCCTAGTGATCCGTGCCTCTTTTGAGGATGATCAGTAAGGGAGTTTTGTTAATCTTGTTATGCTCTATCCATCCATGTCTTTTTTTGCAATTATGGAGCACCCTAGCTCGAGTCAATCGAGCTCTACTTTTGCTTCATTGTGAATCTGGGCAGATCGTCAACTCGTTTGCGATTTTGCCGATGTTATTGTAGTTGATCCGTGCATGCTATGCCATTGTTCTTGCCATTTCTAGCTTTTATTTTGTGCCTTATTAAAGTATGTATGCTTGTATTTCCATGACTTGCACCGTGGTGTGTGCATCGATCTCGTAAACATGCCTTCGTGAGTTATGTTTCAGCATGTCTCAGTTTTCACAAAGTCTGAAAACTGATTGTGTTTTAACTATGTTCGTGTGCCCGTTAGTATATTTTGTGAACCCTTTTGGCCCCAGGTCACTTTGGGTCTTTTGTTAAGCTTGTTGAGTAGCTCCATGCCATGTTCTTACTTGTCTTAATCAGGTCATGTATCATGTTGTTTTTCTGCTCCGAAGAGGGCTTCGTGATCTGAAATTTCAGACAAGTGTTAATTTCACTAAGTTTGAGATCTGTTTTGCATTTGCGTTTTTGCCATGCTTGTTTGAACCTCATAATGGATGAATTGGCCGTGGCTCAGTGCTAGTATTTTGTTAAGCATCTTGTGTGCATCCCTTCCATGTATTTTGTTGTCATGTTTGGTGGCTGTAGCATGTTCATCTCATTGCATTTAGATGCCTACTTGCTGTAAGTCGCAGTCCGGTGTCATTCTTAAAACGCTTGCCATTTCCAAACCGTAACTCCGATTCCGGCGTTCTTTATATCGTTTTCAAGCGATTTCATCTCATCTTTCCAGTGGCACACTTGGATGTCCAAGTTGAGGCCAGGTCCATGCATTTCCTGTCATATCTTGCATTTTGCATCCCGCATCGCATCCCGCATAGCATATCATCATTTCATCATATTGCTTGGTCTTGCACGTGGTTGATTGTATCCTTGTTGCTTGTTTGTCTTGTTTGGGTAGATCCGGGAGACGAGTTCGCTAACGAGGAGCCCGTTGAGTTTGCTCTTGAGGATCCAGTCAACTCTGACAACTGTGCAGGCAAGATGATCATACCCTCAAAATCACTACTATCTTTGCTATGCTAGTTTGCTCGCTCTTTGCTATGCCAATGCTACGATGCCAACCATTTTCTTGTCAGCCTCCCAATTGCCATGTCAAACCTCTAACCCACCTTGTCCTAGCAAACCGTTGATTGGCTATGTTACCGCTTTGCTCAGCCCCTCTTATAGCGTTGCTAGTTGCAGGTGAAGATTGGAGGCCGTTCCTTGTTGGAACATTTATTTACTTGTTGGGATATCATTATATTGCTATGTTATCTTAATGCATCTATATACTTGGTAAAGGGTGGAAGGCTCGGCCTCTCGCCTAGTGTTTTGTTCCACTCTTGCCGCCCTAGTTTCCGTCATATCGGTGTTATGTTCCCGGATTTTGCGTTCCTTACGCGGTTGGGTTATAATGGGAACCCCTTGATATTTCGCCTTGATTAAAGCTTTTCCAGCAATGCCCAACCTTGGTTTTACCATTTGCCACCTAGCCTTTTCTTTCCCTTGGGTTCTGCAGACTCAAGGGTCATCTTATTTTACCCCCCCCCCCCGGGCCAGTGCTCCTCTGAGTGTTGGTCCACCTGTCAGCTACCGGTGGACACCAGGGGAAACTCTGGGCTGGCCTACCCGTACCTAGGACAATCTGAGTGTGCCCTAAGAAAGAGATATGTGCAGCTCCTATCGGGATTTGTCGGCACATTCGGGCGGTGTTGCTGGTCTTGTTTTACCCTGTCGAAGTGTCTTGAGTTACCGAGATACCGAGTCTGATCGGAACGTCTTGGGAGGAGGTCTATTCCTTCGTTGACCGTGAGAGCTTGTCATGGGCTAAGTTGGGACTCCCCTGCAGGGATTGAACTTTCGAAAGCCGTGCCCGCGGTTATGGGCAGATGGGAATTTGTTAATGTCCGGTTGTAGATAACTTGAACCTTAATTAATTAAAATGAATCAACTGAGTGTGTTACCGTGATGGCCTCTTCTCGGCGGGGTCCGGGAAGTGGACACGGTGTTGGAGTAATGTTTGCGCAGGTTGCCCTCTAGCTTCTCGCTCGTGCTTTGCCTCCTCTTCTCGCTCTCTTTTGCGAATAAGTTAGCCACCGTACTTGCTAGTCGCTTGCTGCAGCTCCACTCATATTTTACCTTGCCATACCTATAAGCTTAAATAGTCTTGATCGCGAGGGTGCGAGATTGCTGAGTCCCTATGGCTCACAGATTACTATAACTCCAGATGCAGGTCCAGGTGATTCCGCTCCAGGCGACGAGTACGAGCTCAAGTGGGAGTTCGACGAAGACTCTCAGCGTTACTACGTGTCTTTTCCTGACGATCAGTAGTGGTGCCTAGTTGGGGTTTGATCGGGACCGTGTCGCATGTTGGGTTATTTTCCATTTTGGCGCCGTAGACGGGCCATGAGTGTTTGGATGATGTATGTTATTTATGTACTCTGATGTGACGTGGCGAGTGTAAGCCAACTATGTTCTCCCCTTTATTATTCATGTTACATGGGATGTTGTGAAGATTGCCTAACTTGCGACATATGCCTTCAATGCGATTATGTCTCTAAGTCGTGCCTCGACACGTGGGAGCTATAGTCGCATCGAGGGTTTATACATCACATAGCCTAAACCATGTCAATTCCTCTCCCTTCAAAGATAAAGGGAAGACCTTTTCTTGATAACATCCTCGGGCATACCTGCAAGCTTAAATAATCCACAAACTTCATCCACATAGATTAGGTGCAAATCGGGATGTAATGTTCTGTCACCTGTGAAAGGATTAGCTAGCAGTTTCTCTATCATACCCGAAGGAATTTCAAAGTAAACATTTACAGTAGGTTCAGTAGGTTGAGGAGCAACTCTTTGCTCTACTGGTCGGGGTGAATATACCCCGAACAAGACCCTCAAAGGATTATGTTCCATCGTAACAAGTGACAGTAAATTTCAGCACACTATATAAATTTTTCCTTACCAAATTCCACCTACCAAAGGCGCTTCACTCCCCGCAACGGCGTAGGAAAAGAGTCTTGATGACCCACAAGTGTAGGGGATCTACCGTAGCCTTTTCGATAAGTAAGAGTGTCGAACCCAACGAGGAGCAGAAGGAAATGATAAGCGGTTTTCAGCAAGGTATTCTCTGCAAGCACTGAAATTATCGGTAACAGATAGTTTTGTGATAAGGTAATTTGTAACGGATAGCAAGTAATAAAAGTAAATAAGGTGCAGCAATATGGACCAATCCTTTTTGTAGCAAAGGACAAGCCTGGACAAACTCTTATATAAAGGAAAGCGCTCCCGAGGACACATGGGATTTATTGTCAAGCTAGTTTTCATCATGTTCATATGATTTGCATTCGGTACTTTGATAATCTGATATGTGGGTGGACCAGTGCTTGGGTACTATCCTTACTTGGACAAGCATCCCACTTATGATTAACCCCTATTGCAAGCATCCGCAACTACAACAGAAGTATTAAGGTAAACCTAACCATAGCATGAAACATATGGATCCAAATCAGCCCCTTATGAAGCAACGCATAAAGTAGGGTTTAAGCTTCTGTCACTCTAGCAACCCATCATCTACTTATTACTTCCCAATGCCTTCCTCTAGGCCTAATGGTGAAGTGTCATGTAGTCGACGTTCACATGACACCACTAGAGGAAAGACAACATACATCTCATCAAAATATCAAACGAATACCAAATTCACATGACTACTTATAGCAAGACTTCTCCCATGTCCTCGGGAACAAGCGTAACTACTCACAAATCATATTCATGTTCATAATTAGAGGGGTATTAATATGCATAATGGATCTGAACATACGATCTTCCACCAAGTAAACCAACTAGCATCAACTACAAGGAGTAATCAACATTACTAGCAACCCACAGGTACCAATCTGAGGTTTGGATACAAAGATTGGATACAAGAGATGAACTAGGGTTTGAGATGAGATGGTGCTGGTGAAGATGTTCATGGAGATTGACCCCCCCTGATGAGAGGATCGTTGGTGATGACGATGGTGATAATTTCCCCATCCCGGAGGGAAGTTTCCCCGGCAGAATAGCTCTGTCGCAGCCCTAGATTGGTCCCGCCAAGGTTTCGCCTCGTGGCGGCGGAGTTTCGTCCTGTGAGCTAGCTTATGATTATTTTTTCTCGATGAAAGACTCCATATAGCCAAAGATGGGCATCAGAGGGCCACCAGGGTGCCCATGAGGCAGGGGACGCACCCCCACCCTCGTGGACGGCGGGTGGCCCCCCTCTGGTACTTCTTTCGCCCAATATTTTTTATATATTATGAAAATAATTCCCGTGGAGTTTCAGGACTTTTGGAGATGTGCAGAATAGGTCTCTAATATTTGCTCCTTTTCCAGCCCAGAATTCCAGCAGCCGGCATTCCCCCTCTTCATGTAAACCTTGTAAAATAAGAATGAAACATCATAAGTATTGTGACATAATGTGTAATAACAGCCCATAATGCAATAAATATCGATATAAAAGCATGATGCAAAATGGACGTATCAAGAAGCCCGACAACAACCACAACATCATTGGTACCAAATGTGTTTCGCAACAAGCAAGACGAAGATGGTCAAGTCGTCCGCAACAAAGCTCGTCTCGTCGCCCAAGGCTACACTCAAGTCAAAGGTATGGACTACGGTGAGACATATGCCCCTGTTGCTAGACTTGAGTCCATCTGCATCTTACTTGCCTATGCGTATCACCTTGATATCACTTTATACCAAATGGACATTAAAAGTGCTTTTCTAAATGGTGAAATTGAGGAGGAAGCTTATGTTAAACAACCTCCAGGCTTTGTTAATCCTAAGAAACCCGATCACGTTTACAAACTTCACAAAGCTCTTTATGGTCTTAAACAAGCTCCTAGGGCGTGGTATAAATGCTTGACCAAGTTCCTTATTGAGAAAGGCTTTGAGATTGGAAAGATAGATTCTACTCTTTTCACTAAAAGGGTTAATGGTGAATTATTTTTATGCCAAATTTATGTTGATGATATCAGATTTGGTTCGACTAACCCTCATTTTAGTGAAAAGTTTGGAAAGCTAATGTCGAAGAAGTTTGAGATGTCTATGATGAGTGAACTCAAGTTCTTTATTGGTTTAAAAATCAAGCAAACTAAGGAAGGCACCTTTGTTTCTCAAACAAAGTACACCAAGGACTTATTCAAGAAGTTCAACATGCAAGAAAGCAAAGGTATGAAAACACCCATGCCAACTAGTGGACATCTAGATTTGACCAAGGATGGCAAACCGGTTGACCAAAAGGTTTATCGCTCTATGATTGGTTCGTTATTATATCTATGTGCCTCCCGTCCCGATATTATGCTAAGTGTGTGCATGTGTGCACGATATCAAGCGGCCCCCAAAGAATGTCATCTTAAGGCTGTGAAAAGGATAGTGAGATACTTAATACATACACCATATTCTGGCATTTGGTATCCTAAGAGGTCCTCTTTTGATATCGTTGGCTATTCCGACTCGGACTATGCCGGAGACAAGGTTGATAGAAAGTCCACTTCAGGTACTTGTCAATTTCTTGGTAGATCACTTGTGTGTCGGTCCTTCAAGAAACAAAACTCGGTATCCTTATCCACCGCTGAAGCGGAGTACATTGCCGCCGGTTCATGTTGTGCTCAATTACTTTGGATGACCCAAACTCTTAAAGATTATGGGATCAATGTGAAACATGTTCCATTGCTTTGTGACAATGAGAGTGCTATTAAGATTGCTCACAATCCCGTGCAACATTCTCGAAGTAAGCATATTGAAGTTCGTCATCATTTCATTCGAGATCATGTTGCTAAAGGGGACATTGATCTTAAGCATGTTCGTACCGATAAGCAATTGGAGGATATATTCACCAAACCGCTTGATGAGAAAGTATTTTGCCGTTTGAGAGGTGAATTGAACATCATTGATGCTTCAAACTTGGAGTAGGAACTCCATTTGGATACATGGAAGGCATGAGCCTATGACTAATCCTTGATACTTCTCTTATGATGATGATCATATGTCTTGGATATTCTTGCGCCCTTGCATGCTATCTAACCCTTGTAGGTACTTGGATGAATCTAAATATATGGGATTTCAATTCCTTACAACTTGAGCAATCTCTACGTCACCAAGTCTCTACACAATGGTGGTTGAAGACAAGGAAGCTTGGAACCCCTCAACATATCCTTTGACAAATTCTATATATCAAATTTCATTTGGTATCAAATTTCATGATTGTCATTTTGGATACACAAGTGCTCTTCCTTGCAAAACTAACCCACGTAGGTAGATGAACTCACTTCCAAGTGGTGCTCCCAACCATTGATGAGCTACATCAACCTCAAGCAACCCACACAAGTTCAAATCCATGACTAAGATCAACACCACCACCCAAGGTATGCTATTCCATCTTAGAGAAATTTTACTCCAAGTCATGGGTCAAAGAAGCTCAACAAGATGTGAATACATCAAAAGCGTAAATGAAAAATGGTAACCCAATTTTGAGCTTAAACGATGAGTATGACCTACGATCAAGTGTTCTCACTTGACTCCTAGGTCAATATGCTCTAACATAGGTGACTCTGTCGCCGACCAATTCTAGATGAAGTTCTCTAGTGTTTCTATGTATTCTTGCATTTGTCTCTTGCATATTTGTTTCCCTTCATCTAGATTTCTTTTCTTTTGCTTTGTTTTTGTTCTGCATTCCCAGCATCCAATTCATTGCAAATCCTTCAGTTAATTCCTTGCAAATCTTTGTGAGACCTTATTTTCCTAGTGAGCTGAGGTGACGAATGTTCTCTCTGTCTGGAACTCGGTCATACCGATTCGTCTCTTTCGGTCAAGCCGAACCATTTTGGTGCAACCGAAAAATATAACTCGGTGTCACCGATTTCACTGCAGAGAAAACAATTTGCCACTTGTTCCTGCACTTTTGTTCCATCTCCACTTGATGATTCTTGTCCTCTACCAGCATCACAATCTATATGCTACTTTGCTCTGTTACTCAAGGACCAAACCTATTTTGACTCACACTCCAGAAGATCCTTCTTGGAAATTGATGTCAAAGGGGGAGAGAGAGAGAGATCACATCAAAGCTTATTCTCTTCAAAGGGGGAGAGAGATAAAAAGGGAGAGAGAAGGCCCCAGATGCTTGGTGTTCAAGAGGAGAGAAGTCACATGTCTTTAAGAGGGGAAAGACATGTCTATGTTATGTTGTGTTCATGATCTGTTTTGCTCTGATTTTGTTTCCCTATGTTCTCCCATTATCCAATACAAGATTCAGGGGGAGAAAGACTGCTGGGGAAGGAAATCCTTGAATTCATTGCATATCTTTATCCTTTGGGGACATGTGTATATCCTATAGAGTACCCAGTACTCACACTCTACATGTCATCCCAATCTTGGTACTCTTGTGGCTTCTTTTGTTTGCTTTGTCTAGTAGATGTATCTGTGTTATCTAACCTTGTTTACTCAGGTTCATCTCTTCCTAAGCCATCTCAAGACCACAAGGTAAGTATATGCATCACACTCATGTGCATGAAGATTTCTTGCTAATGTACATATGTTTGCAAGGAGGAATCATGAACATGAAGTTACAATTCCCATATTCACATCATTTGCTCTGATGCATATAGCCAAGATACATGTAACACATTGCTTGCTCTGTCATGATTATGCATTCACATGCCCTTACATTCCATATTGACATGGATGCATACATGTAGGGGGAGCCCATGCATGTTACATGTCTTTCCAAAGCTTTACTTGCTATTTTTCTATATCTTTATCTAAAGCTTTGATGTATGTTATCATTAATTACCAAAAAGGGGGAAATTGAAAGCACAAGTGCTCCCTGGGTGGTTTTGGTAATTAATGCCAACATATCTCTTGTTGGACTAATGTTTTCATCTAGTATATTTCAGACAAGTTCAACAGATAGAGTGGCGTGGACAAGAGGATATGGAACCCTTTCAAGATGCTAAGGACAAAGAATTGGCTCAAGCTCAAAAAGCTCAAGACTCTACATTTTTTACTTTTAGTGATCCAAGATTACATTGAGTCCATAAGAAAGCCAATACTATCAAAAGGGGATGAGGTGTTGCTTAATGGCTTGCTTGCTCAAAATGCTTAGTGATATGATCCAAAACCCTCAACCATTTTCCCATATCCACATATGGTCCAAACCAAAAGTCAAACTCGGCCCCACCGAAATTTTCCATCCGGCACCATCGGGTTCACTTGACACAGCCACTGCCACAAACCCTAATCAATTTGGTCTCACCGATGGGATCTCGGTCTCACCAAGATGGGCTTGCAAACTCTCTGTTACCTATTTCAATAATTTCGGTCCCACCTGGATATGCAATCGGTCCCACCGAGTTTGCTTGACCAACTCTCTGTTTTGCTTATTACCAAAATCGGTCTCACCGAGTTTGCGTAATCAGTCAAACCAAGATGAGGTATTACCCTAACCCTAGCACGTCGGTCCCACCGAGTTGGTCATATCGGACCCACCGAAATTGTCTAACGGTCACATTATGAACTAAATCGGTCGGACCGAGTTGCCTGATTCGGTCCAACCGAGTTTGGTGATTTGTGTGTAACGGTTAGATTTTGTGTGGAGGCTATATATACACCTCCACCCACTCTTCATTTGTGGAGAGAGCCATCAGAACATGACAACACTTCCAACATACATTTTCTGAGAGAGAACCACCTACACTTTTTTGAGGTCAAGATATTCCATTCCAACCACATAAATCTTGATCTCTAGCCTTCCCCAAGTTGCTTTCCACTCAAACCCTCTTTCCACCAAATCCAATCCTATGAGAGAGGGCTGAGTGTTGGGAGACTATCATTTGAAGCACAAGAGCAAGGAGTTCATCATCAATACACCATCTATTACCTTTTGGAGAGTGGTGTCTCCTAGATTGGCTAGGTTTCACTTCGGAGCCTCCGTCAAGATTGTGGAGTTGAACCGAGTTTGTACGAGCAAGGAGATCGCCTACTTCATGAAGATCTACCCTAGTGAGGCAAGTCCTTCGTGGGCGATGGCCATGGTGGGATAGACAAGGTTGCTTCTTCGTGGACCCTTCATGGGTGGAGCCCTCCGTGGACTCATGCAACCGTTACCCTTTGTGGGTTGAAGTCTCCATCAACATGGATGTACGATAGCACCACCTATCGGAACCATGCCAAAAATCTTTGTGTCTCCAATTGCGTTTGCACACTCAAATCCCATCCCTTTACATTCTTGCAACTTGCATGATTTACTTTCCACTGCTCATATACTCTTGTCATGCTTGCTTGATATGTATTGTGAATGTTTAAAATTGTGCTAAAACTCCACTTCAACTTAAAGAAATTAAGAACTGCAACTTTTCTTACTAAGAGTCTATTCACCCCCCTCTAGACACCTCTTCTCGATCCTTTCAGTGGGCCTGGCCCTGGTCGGCGTTCGCGGTTACTTCAAAATAACACGCTTAACGAGATCTTGGTACTTGATCTGAGTCTGACCATTGGCCTATACGCAATAACCAACTACGCGGGGACAATTATGGGCACTCGGCGTCGTGGTATCAGCCGAAGCCTTCATGACGTCAGCGACTGAGCGGCGCGCGCCGGGTTGGACTGCGTAACGCAACTTCCTTTGTAATGGAAGTTGCTAGGTCCGCTCACCGGCCGCGTACGCAACGTGCAGGTGTGCAATGGGCGATGTGCCTAGACCCCTGCACGCATAGGATTTAGACCGGCGTGCTGACCTCTCTGTTTTGCCTGGGTAGGGCTGCGACGTGTTGATCTTCCGAGGCCGGGCATGACCCAGGAAAGTGTGTCCGGGCAAAGGGGATCGAGCGTGTTGGGAAATGTGGTGCACCCCTGCAAGGAAGTTTATCTATTCAAATAGTCGTGTCCCTCGGTAAAAGGACGACCCGGAGTTGTACCTTGACCCTATGACAACTAGAATTGGATACTTAATAAAACACACCCTTCCAAGTGCCAGATACAACCCGGTGATCGCTCTCTCACAGGGTAACGAGGGGAGGATCGCCGGGTAGGATTATGCTATGCGATGATACTTAGTTAACTTACCATCTACTCTCTTCTTCTGCTTCAAGATGGAGGCTGCTAGAAGCGTAGTCTTCGATAGGACTAGCTATCCCCCTCTTATTCTGGCATTATGCGGTTCAATCCACATATACTACCCCTTTCATTAATACCAATGCATATGTAGTGTAGCTCGTTGCTTTCGAGTACTTTGGATGAGTACTCACGGTTGCTTTGCTCCCCCTTTTTACCCTTTCTATACCCGATTGTTGCAACCAGACGTTGGAGTCTAGGAGCCAGACGCCACCGTCGATGACGACTCCTACTACTCTGGAGGTGCCTACTACTACGTGAAGGCCGCTGACGACGACCAGGAGTAGTTTAGGAGGATCCTAGGCAGGAGGACTACGCCTCTTTCGATATGTATCCCAGTTTGTGCTAGCCATCTTATGGCAACTTGTTTAACTTATGTTTGTACTCAGATATTGTTGCTTCCGCTGACTCGTCTATGATCGAGCTCTTATTTAACCTATGTATGTACTCAGATACTGTTTCCAAATCCGTTTTTATAGGATATAGTAAGAGAGTTTTGACATCGAAACACAATCCAGTTCGGATCTGAGTCCGAGTGATAGTATACGATATAGGATATGGCATTACTAATATGCAGCATCATAGGGTAATCTGACCTTTTAAATATGGATATATCATTTATGGGTGAAGTTTTAAGTATTAACTAGCAATACAGAAAATGTTATCTTTGCTTACGAGACGAGACATGCTCATTGTTTATGTATAGTTTTAGTTTGAAGTATATATATATATTCTTAATATATGTATATGGTAGATGTTTGTTTCTGATCCGAGTATGTTCTATTACCGTACCATGTTCGAATCTAACATAATCTAATGTTCGGCTCCGCATAATCCAATATTCGAATATGCGTCAGTCCCACTTCCACATTTAAAAAAAGGAATAAGATAGGGTATAAGCTTTATCCGCCTGAATCTAGTCCAATTTCACCCCTATGCTTAACTTTGGGGCTTATGTTTGTCGTAAAAATGATGATGAATAGCTATGGGATTATTTCCGGGTCTCTCATATCCTTCTTCATGGTCTTGTTAGCCTTCAATATGTTGATGACACAATATTATTCCTCAACCATTTTACTTCAGTGCTAGGTCTCTTAAGTGGCTGTAGCGACCCGACCCGAATGGATCAAGTCTCTTTGCATAAGTGTCATCCCTGGATCGGTATGCTGACACACACAGTACTCGAAGATTTATAACAGAGGTAAATCACATGTAAAAGTAACGTAAATACTATTACCTCAATCCAAATAGCGGAAGTAACAACAAGGTTGTGGGTTCCCATCAACACCAACGGCAAAGTTGAGTGTAGAAAAATCGTAACCCTAACGTATCACTTACTCGTCGTAAGATTCCTGCAACATGAGACGTTGCAGCCACAAGGGTCAGTACATTGAATGTACTGGCAAATTCACACCATAGAGAATGATGAACAATGGCTATCACTACATGCATATATGGCTGGTGGAAAAGCTCTATGGTTATATGTTTTTGCGAAAAGCCAATTTTGCCCTACTGCAAAGGAATACATTTTATTTAACTATCAACGTGGTTGTTAAACATTGAGAGTGTAGACACCCTCTCAATCCCAATTAAGCATCATCATTATAACCCAACAAAATTAATTAAAGTCACATGATGAGGTTCACATGATAATCCAAGTACTAGATACTCAAGACGTCCATAACCAGGGACACGGCTAATCATGATTAGTATATACACTCTGCAGAGGTTTGCGCACTTTTCCCCACAAGACTCGATCTCCTCCGTTGGATTTCTCGCACTACATGGTGTTTGAGAATCGGATGACCGAGACACAGTCTTTCAGAAGCGTTGGCACCTTACGATGGGTAGACCGTACCACCTACATCCCCTACATCTGCTAGTCTACCACTGTAAGAGTTCACACGACTTAATCAACTATGCTAGAGCCCATAATAACTTGTGGCTGCACACGGAAGTTTCTAGTATGATTAATCTCATGATCCCTTTGAGCCTGGGTGGCGGTCCATAAAGAAAAACAGGCAATCGCTGGAATACCCAGGTGCCTAAACATGCAATCGCTGGAATACCCAGGTGCCTCAATCCACCCATATGTGTGTTAAAGTTGCCACCTTAAGTAAACCATCAATTAACAATCCCACATCTGTCATGAATACTCTCAAACCCAATCCATGTCTACGAGCATAGCATGGCAATATAAGGATAACGTAATAGTAACTCCCAAGGTTTGAATGCAGGGCAATAGGTTCCTACCTCATCAACTACTTCCCAATAACCACATGTTATCAATCCTACTCATGCAATATTTGAGGTTGAAACTAATGCATAAAAACTGGGTATGAAAGGAATATGATCAAAGTGTGAACTTGCCTGCAATGTTGATGAAGATGATTTGCACTCATAACTCTTGATAGTTCTACTCATCAACACTCCGTTCAATCTATCGTGAGCAAGCAATAGTAACCACATATAAGCAATCACTCAGAAAATCGGGAAGAATGAAGAAGACAGTTCGGAAAACATCAAAACCAAGCAATTAAGTATTGCAACATAAAACAATTTCTAACAGTACCAAAATTATGTGAATTTGGCCTTATCAGAAAGTTTAGGTCAAGAGCTTCGATTTGCAAAAAGAATCAACTAAATCAGAGTTATAGAACTCAAGTTATGATCAAAAGAAGTTTGAATATAAATCTGAAAAAAATTCGAAATTTGAAAATTTCAAAAAGTTGATGTGACAGGCTCACTGGATAGGTAAAAACAAGATTAAGCTATAGGCGCTGGTTTAATCTAATTTCGATGAACGAGTAAAAAGTTATGGCTATTTGAAAAATCAGGGCCAAGCTATTTTACGAAAGAAGAAAAATAACTACGGCTAGGGTCTAATGTATAAATACATAGACTAATTGATAATCTAATTATTTTATCGTATTAGTCTAGAAATAATAAACTACGAAAGTATAAAGGAAGACACCTTTATAAGACGGAGAAAAGATGACTTTGGAGAAAGGAGACAATTTCCAAAAGTCGCGCCGGAGAGGAAAAAAATATTTTTACCTAGTCAAACCAAAATATTGATTTAACCCGAATCAGATGATTTTTGGAGGCTCTGGGTCTATATTTATAGGTGGAAAAAGGTTTAAGGGTCAAAGGTTAGGCAATGTCTGACTAAACGTAGACGAAAATATACGAAACAGAGATGGGATGTGCGCCATGGGCCAAAAGGCCTTTAGGCGGTTCGGCCGGCCGCGCACAGTAAAATATATTTTTTGAGCAATAGAAAAGAAAAGAAAAACTATGGAAAAAATGTGGGGAAGGAATATGGCCGGCTGGGCCTGGCCCATATAGGATAAAGAAAAAGAAAAGATGGGGCGCCCGCAGGTACTATGATGCGCACGTGGGCGACAGTTAGTTTCAGGTGCGCGCATAGTTTTTGTTAGTTGTTTATTTAAACAGAAAGCGATAAACTGAAAAACAAAAATAAAACTAAAACTTTATATAGGCATATTATATATCAAAAATTTCAGAAAAAGATTTTCTACAAGCTGAACATTCCTAGCATTAAATAAAGTTCACACAAATTCAGATAATTCAAAGAGTGCTACTGGTCTAATAAAATCCAATAAAAATCATTATAAAAATACCAAAATTAATTCAAATTTATTTCGCCCCAATTTTTTGATGTAGGGAATCATGTTACCCTATTTTCCGTATATTTTATTTTTGGAGAAAAATAATTTGAATAAAACCCAAATAACTCCAAATTGAACATAATTTCAAAAGGATTTTAAATTTTGATCCTTTTAAACTCCCAACTCATATTTCATATAATTTGAAGAAGTCATTTTATCTTCTCTCATGAAAATCATTGAGTTGCTTGAAGTTTTTGAATTAAAAATATTTCCAAATGAGATTCAAATCTTTTCAAAACCCTTTTCATTTATTTAAATGGAAGAAGTCATGTCATCTTCTCTAGAGGGTTTTGTATTTGAAAAGAATTTGAATTCACGGAGATCAAAATGCAAAAGGTGAAAGTTTGGGAAAGTCCTTTTATTCCCTCTCATTTAACTTGCAAAAAGTTTCGAATTTCACTCAATCAATCACACAACAATCAAACAATCATTCAATCTATCTATTTATGATAACATTCCAAAATTTAGAATTTTTTTATGTTACAAACCTACCACCCTTAAAATGAATCTCGTCCTCGAGATTCGGAGAGGCTAGAAGGAAATAGGTTAGGGTTGGGGTCTTCTCAAAATCCATCGATCGTCTCCAGGGGTCTGGGGTGCTACCACCCTTAAAAACATCATTACGGTCCCATCAATACTCATATACTCCATCCTTATCCTTGACAGTGTCGGTCTTCTCAGATTCTTCAGGAAAATTCCTTCTCTGGCTCTTTGGGTAGCGGCATAACCTTTTCCTCAATTTTTCTGTCCTTTCATCTTGGTAAGGTTATTCTGAGACTGGGTCTTCATAGCTGATAGGTCTGGCGCCAATACTAAACAACTATCGATATCTCATGGTGGTCAACAATTTATGGTTTGTCCTGCAGGAAATGGGTTTGAGTTGAACCTCGCCATATAACCTACGGTTGGCAACAACTGCCGTGTACAAGGGAAAATTATCATACCATTTTAATGGTTTAAACAAGGTTTTGATCGTCGTCTCTCTACTATAGGCAAGTCACTCAGATTTACCATCCCATATAGCAAGGCAAATAATAAGAGTAAGTTGGTATGGTGATCAATCCATCCCGCACCCAAATCATTACCGTGTATACGGTTTAGTGAATCTCGCATTCTAACACTCGGTCATACTCACAAGCATTGAAGAATTTCTCTTGTCGACGAACTAGGTTTGGATAAATCCATTGATTCTGCAAGCCAAACAAACATCTATCGTTCCTTCACAGCTCTCAGGTTTTGCGTTACTCTTATAAAATCGTATGTCGATAAACATCGTATCTTCCTGCAGGGTTTTTCCTTCAGTAAGAGTGTGCTTGCTTCTTGGCAGGTCCTGGGGCCTGTGGGTTATGGCCCATCTCATTACTTGTAATCCTTGAGCTCATCCTCGGGGCAGCTGATCGTTATTCCCACATCCAGCTTCCTAGCATTCTTAAATCCATCCAATTGTACTGTCTCCCTTCCTTCTATTTGTACCAAACTAAGACGTGATTACTCAGACTCATCATGGAGTTTCCATTGATCCATATTTCCAACATCATACCTCCTTTATATCCAATAGTAATTCATCTCTTCATCCTCGTGGGATATCCCTCATACCGAGATAAAAACTTATACTTATGAAGTCCATATTCCACTTCGTGGAACATCATTATCCTTTCCAGGGTCAGGCGTCCTTACAGGGGACTATTGGCCATCTCTGCATGGCACTTCTTCAACTGGGAAATGTGAACCACATCATGAACTCCTGACAGTCCTTCGGGTGACTCCAACTTGTTGGCCACTTCTCCCATACGCTCCAAAACTCGGTATGGTCCTACAAATCTCGGGGCTAACTGTCCCTTAACTCCAAATCGTTTAACTCCTCGCAGAGGGGACACACGAAGACATGCTCTGTTTCCAATTTCATAGACTACCTCCTTGAGTTTTTGAGTCTGCATAACTCTTCTGCCTGGACTGAGCTACCTTCAGTCTATCTCGAATAAACTTAACATTCTCTTCTGACTCCTTGATCACATTTGGTCCAAACAACTGACGGTCTCCAACTTCATCCCACACACTCTTGCGGTATCACACATATCAAGACAGAACGCGTATTCATTTTGTCCGAAATCCACTCAGTGGAGTGTCCTTATCTTTTCCAGGGGTCAACGGTTCTTACAGGGTACTACCACCCTTAAAATGCACAAATCCTCCTTAGACCATATTTCTCATATCCTCAAAATGTCCAAAATTCTTCTTCATAGAGTAACAACTCATAAAATCCATAATAGTACCAACGATGCTAACTTTATTCATTCTCAAATGATTGCAATCTCTCGCTTTTCCATTACATGTCTCAACTCAACACCTCAATATAAAAGAAAATGTTCTCACTTCTACTACTCCATTTCTTTTGTTGCAAACTCAACTATCTAGCACAAGTTTCCTTCTCCTTGGGGCATTCTCTGGCAAAGTGCCCTGCTCCATTACAACTAAAACATATTACTTCTGACAAGTATCGATGTTTCCTTTTTGGGAAACTGTTGAGGTAGTGCCCTGACTCCTTGCACCTGTAACAGGTGATATGACTCAGGTCCCTCCTGGGCTCCAATCGGTTTCTCTTCCTGGACTTTTCCATTCCAATAAGGGCTTCTATTTCTTGTGGGTCATATTCTACTTCCTCTGTCGGGAATTCAACTAGATCCCCATTCAAACAATTTTGGAAGATGTGTCCTTCTTCTCCACATGAATAGAAAGACTTAGTGTAGGGTTTACTCGGGTCTTCTTTAGGTGTGTCCTCCATCTCTTCCTTCATCACAGCTTCTTCTAAAATTTCCATGAGGGCTCCTTTCATTACTTCTTTCTTCTGCTGGATGGTTCGTTGTACCATGGGGTAAATGTGACACTGAGCAGGATAGTGGGTAGTACCTTCACACAAGAAACAAGTAATCTGCCTAGCTGGGCATTCTTCAACTTGGTGACTTCCTTCACAATTAGGGCATTCATCCTTGTGTTCTTTATGGGTGTGTCCTATTTCTCCACAAATCTTGCATGCACAAGGTTTCTTCATATCCTTTCCATAAGGCTTCAACTTCTGGGACACAAGCCGAGACTTTGGCAGAGTCAACTTAAATTCTTTCCAAGTGATTACTCCTTGCCATCCATTGATGGTTTGGTACATCCTCCACCAAGTAGCAGCACCTCTTTCAAAGCACTAAAGAGCATGCTGGGTCATATCCTTTCTGACTATAGGGTTATTCTTCATGTGATCCTCCATGTTCTAAATCCATTGGTCCGTCTCCAATTGACTCATCGGTCCAGAAAATATAAGCTCATCTTCATTCATCCTCTATTGGGTCCATGGGTTTGGGGTGAGATAAGAGAGATAGAGAGGGATACACACAATACAAACAAAAGTTTTGAAAAGACAGATTTTGTTTGTGTCTAACGTAGGTATATAACAGGGGTTTGGTCTTCTAAAGGTCAATAAATCTTCAACATCTCCAAACTCTTCAAGCCTTGTTCATGCCTCCAATGGCTTCTTCCGATCATGCTTGTCTTTCTCAAGTTCTTTTGCCAGATCAACTCTGTTGACGCGAGGTCTCTTGAGACGTCCTTCAGTATTCTGGATCTGCATTCCTAACTTCTAGATTTCAACATCCTTGGCATGAATCATGGTCCTATGTCCTTCGGTTCCTAACAAATCTCCTGTATCTCAAGGTTTTACTCCTCTAGCTTGGCTACTTTCAGCTTCTGGATCCTGAGTTCTTCACGAAATGCTCCTTGTCAAATATAGCTTCCTAAAGGTCCATCTTAAAATCCTTCATGTAATACTCCAGATCCCGGTGTTACATCAGCTAAGGTTAAAACTTCACCTCTTGCTGATAGGTGCTCCATCAGCCTTCTACCATCCAATCCTTCCATGCATATGCATGCTTAACTCAGCACGGTGAAAAATATCATAAGCGGGCGATAAACTCATGGATAGCCGTGGTTCTGCTCTTGTCATTTCCATGAGCTATCTCTCCATAGTTGATATCTCCTGCCTTAGGGTTTTCCATGACAGAACTTTGAGTTTTTAACTCTCCATGCTCTAGTCTTTCTCCTATCCACCTTGATCTCGGGTATTGACAACTTCCATAGTCTGCCAAGTTCCATAAGGGTAGCCTTCCTAGGTCACACAAATCTGGAAATTCTTCGAAGCCTCCAATTCTCCTAGTCTTCAGAGTCTTCAACAGTTGTAGTTTCCATTATCATAATGTGTGGTAAAATCCTCTTCATTCCGAATGGTCACGGTTATCCGATATCTTGTACTTCTTGGAGTGGTCTCATTAGTCGAATCTTCGTGTCGTCAAAAGGGAAAAGGAGGGTATGGTCTCACTAAAAGGGGATATTTGAATAAGCTCAGAAGAGAAGAGAGGTAAAAGATCTTTTTAAAAAGTAAAGTTTTAGAGAAAAATCTATCCTATGGGCTTGCCAGATTCTAGGGTCACGTCCTACAGTCAACATGTGCTCTGATACCATCTTGTAGCGACCCGACCCGAATGGATCAAGCCTCTTTGCTTAAGTGTCATCCCTGGATCGGTGTGCTGACACACACAGTACTCGAGGATTTATAACAGAGGTAAATCACATGTAAAAGTAACGTAAATACTATTACCTAGATCCAAATAGCGGAAGTAACAACAAGGTTGTGGATTCCCATCAACACCAACGGCAAAGTTGAGTGTAGAAATCGTAACCCTAACGTATCACTTACTCGTCGTAAGATTCCTGCAACATGAGACATTGCAGCCACAAGGGTCAGTACATTGAATGTACTAGCAAATTCACAACATAGAGAATGATGAACAATGGCTATCACTACATGCATATATGGCTGGTGGAAAAGCTATATGGTTATATGTTTTTGCGAAAAGCCATTTTTTCCCTACTGCAAAGGAATACATTTTATTTAACTATCAAGGTGGTTGTTAAACATTGAGAGTGTAGACACCCTCTCAATCCCAATTAAGCATCATCATTATAACCCAACAAAATTAATTAAAGTCACATGATGAGATTCACATGATAATCCAAGTACTAGATACTCAAGACGTCCATAACCGGGGACACGGCTAATCATGATTAGTTTATACACTCTGCAGAGGTTTGCGCACTTTTCCCCTCAAGACTCGATCTCCTCCGTTGGATTTCTCGCACTACATGGTGTTTGAGAATCGGATGACCCAGACATAGTCTTTCAGAAGCGTTTGCACCTTATGATGGGTAGACAGTACCACCTGCATCCCCTACATCTTCTAGTCTACCACTGTAAGAGTTCACACGACTTAATCAACTATGCTAGAGCCCATAATAGTTTGTGGCTGCACACGAGAGTTTCTAGTATGAATAATCTCATGATCCCTTTGAGCTTGGGTGGTAGTCCATAAGGAAAAATAGGCAATCGCTGGAATACCCAGGTGCCTAAACATGCAATCGCTGGAATACCCAGGTGCCTCAATCCACCCAGATGTGTGTTAAAGTTGCCACCTTAAGTAAACAATTAATTAACAATCTCACATCTGTCATGAATACTCTCAAACCCAATCCACGTCTACGAGCATAGCATGGCAATATAAGCATAATGTAATAGTAACTCCCAAGGTTTGAATGCAGGGTAATAGGTTCCTACCTCATGATCAACTACTTCCCAATACCCACATGTTATCAATCCTACTCATGCAATGTTTCAGGTTGAAACTAATGCATAAAAACTGGGTATGAAAGGAATATGATCAAAGTGTGAACTTGCCTGCAATGTTGATGAAGATGATTCGCACTCATAACTCTTGATAGTTTTACTCGTCACACTCCGTTCAATCTATCAGGAGCAAGCAATAGTAACCACACATAAGCAATCACTCGGAAGATTGGGAAGAACGAAGAAGACAGTTCGGAAAACATCAAAACCAAGCAATTAACTCTTGCAACATAAAACAATTTCTAACAGTACCAAAATTATTTGAATTTGGCCTTATCAGAAAGTTTAGGTCAAAAGCTTCGATTTGCAAAAAGAATCAACTAAATCGGAGTTATAAAACTCAGGTTATGATCAAAAGAAGTTTTGTCGGATTTCGGGTTCCGGCAGACCCTTGAGGTTCGAACACTGGGGTGCGTGCAGAGATTTCACCTTCTACCTACCTGCACCCCTCCGCCTCGCTAAGATCTAAGCTATGGAAAGAACAGCAGAAGAGACACAGGGTTTATACTGGTTCGGGCCACCGTTGTGGTGTAATACCCTACTCCAGTGTGTGGTGTGGTGGATTGCCTCTTGGGCTGATGATGATGAGCAATACAAGGAAGAACAGCCTCGCGAGGGTCTGTTCTTGGCTGGGGGATGAACTGCTTGGAGGAGTTCAGTCGCCCTTCTCTCTCTCTGTGTGATGCTACTCGATCCGATCCTAGCTAGTTTGTCTCTTGGCTTCTAGATTCTCCCTTCTTGATTGCCCCCCTACCCTAGGGATAGCTAGTCCTATTTATAGGCAAAGGCCCTGGGCCTCTTCCCAAATATTGAGCGGGAAGGGCGCCAATAATTGGCCATTTTGAAGGGGAAAATCTGGTACACTTATCCTGACTAAAGTTGGTCCTCGCCTGCCAAAGGCTCTGGCGGTAACGCTGGCTTGGGCTCCACAATGACTTCCTCCCTGCCGTTGGACTGGTCTTGGTCTCATTGCACCAAAACGGGTGCCTTTACTTGATGCTCTCGCCTGCGCTTGCTCCCTTTGCACCAAAGAGGAAAGGAGGACACTGCGCGGGCTGGCGCCCACCTGGCGCCCTTGGTCGTCATGGCTTGCGTCACGGGCACCTTGAGAGGTACCCCGCCTTGATCTCTCCGCCTCCTCGCGAGCCAGCTTGATGAGGCTGTGCCTGAGGAAGCTCCGTGTCGTTCGCCCCGCGAGGGTCTTGGGTCTGTGTTGATGAAGATGGGCCGTGCTGGGCCCCTCCTCGAGCCACGCCGTAGGCCGCAGGCAGGCAAGTCTGGGGACCCCCGTTCCCAGAACGCCGACAGTAGCCCCTGGGCCCAAGGCGCGCCTGGACTTGGCTGTGCAGGGAGGCGAAAGGGCAAGAGCGAAGCGTCGCGGGCCCTAACAGCCTGCGGCCTTGGGCGCCGCGTGGCGGTTGATTGGACGTGGGCGTCTGCACTTCCCCACGGCGCCTCGACAACTGCACGGATTGGACAAGTCCCTGCATGCAAAGCAGGTCATGATTACCTGCGATCGTGGGGGCCGACGGTTGGCCCTCGCCGTCTATAAGTACGAAGCGGCGCGCGCCCTTCCAGTTCATCCCCCTTGCTTCTCCTTCTTCTTCATGGCTCCACCGAGGAGGTTCTCGGCCGCAGAAAAGGGGAAGGCTCGCCAGGTTGAGCCTGCCTCTCCCCCGCCCAAGCGCGGCTGAGGGCGCCCTCGCAAACATCCTGTGGCCTCCACGGCAGCTCCCCGCGGCCGTGGAGATGATTTCCAGCACGGTGACGGGCGGACTGCTACGACCGGGGGGGGCGCTTCGGTCACGCGTTCCCCTAGGCCGCGCTTTCGCGCTGCAGAGGTGCTGTCGGAGTTCGTTGTGTGGTCGGCTGAGCCGACTAGCACCCGGCTTCAACTTCCTCGCTTCCTCCTAGGCGAGCTCCCGGCCGGCGCCCCGGGCGGCCTCTGGCTTCAGGCAGACGGCTGCTGCAGCCGGGCCTTATGGGCTTCACTAGAGGTCTCCGCGGCCGGGAGCCTGGTCTTGACCCGCGGTTGGCAGACGTTTGCCCGCGCGCGTGGCCTAAGCCGTCGGTGCACCCTGCACTTCAAGTTTGACGGCGATGCCACCCTCTACGTGAGGGTGTTTGGGGAAGATGGTTGCCGCGCAGGGTGCTGCCCTAAGGACAACGACCGCGGCCGGGGACCCAGCCCCGGCAATGATGGAGAGGACAGCGCTCGCGTGATTGGCGGCGCTCAGGGTTCCCCAAGCTTCACCGGTTCTTCTTTAGGCGGCGACTCTTCTAGCGGTGGCCGCGGTCAGCCTCCACGCCGTCGTACCTGCTTGGGAGGTGGTAGCGCGTCTGCCCGCCGTCGTGCCTCGATGAAGCGCGAGAGGGAGTCTGCCTGAGCCCCGGAGGCAGCTCGAGTCTTCCCTGCAGGCCGGTGTGAGGCGACCTGCGCCTGATTTGTTCTTTCTTTTCCTTTTTCCTGCGTAAAAAGACAGTAGCGTGGAGCCCCGCGGGGGTGTGTTTGGGTTATTGCTGTTAATCATCGCTTTGCTTCCGTTATCGTGCCTTCCGGCTACGTGCCCGCGCGTGGATAGTTCCCGACCCCAGCCATGGGGGGGCGACCGACCCAGGCGTTGTGTTCGTGTCGCGGTGCCCGTGGGGCACGGACTGGAGGGGTGCTCCTGTAATGGACCCAGGTCGCGAAACCTTTGAACGACTAGGAAGGAAACACTCATGAGGGCGCTCGGCTCCCCCCTCGCGAGGCCTTGCATAAGAGAAATCGAGGCAGGAGAGTGAAAAGCCGAAGAACCACAAGTCAAAGATGGCAACAGCTTCAATAAAACTTCAAATGAGAATGAACAAGCCAACTGCGGAAAGCAAATGAAAAAGCCGCGTCCGGCACCTAATCTAGTCTTTGACGTCTTCTCACCAGCGCGGAGCTAAGTGCTGCCACTGGGCGTGGGAGGGAGCCCCAGGGCCTGAGGCCGGCGCTCCTGAGACTCCGGGGCGTGTACAGCCCCAACTCATTATTACGTGAGAGTGTCACGGGCGGCGAGCTTCACAGGCATTGGCCTTCTTCACAGGCTCCGGGCCTTTCTTGGGGGGAGCAGGCTTCACGGGCATTTGCCCTCTTCACAGGCTTCGGGCCTTTTCCCAAACGCGACAGCTTCACAGGCATTCGCCTTCTTCACAGGCTCTGGGCCTTTTCCAAAAAGGATAATCTTCACAGGCATTCGCCTTCTTCACAGGCTCTGGGCCTTTTCCAAAAAGGATAATCTTCACAGGCATTCGCCTTCTTCACAGGCTCTGGGCCTTTTTAGGGGTAGAACCTCCGGAGGTGCTGGATGTTCCATGCGTTCTGGACCGGCACCCCCTCCTAAGTCTCCAAGCGCGCGGAGCCAAGCCTGGAAACATGAACAACCTTGAACGGGCCCTCCCACATGGGAGAGAGCTTGTGCAGTCCCTCCCTGGAGAGAACTCGCCTGAGCACGAGGTCGCCTACCTCGAGAGTTCTGGGGCAGATGTTGCGGCAGTGATATCGTCGCAGTGCTTGTTGGTACCTCGCCGCTCGCAGCGCGGCCTCTCAGCGATGTTCCTCCCCCAGCACGAGGTCCATCCCCCGCATGGCGTCCTGCTGCGCCTCATCGAACGCCAAGACCCGTGCGGAGCGACGTCTGACCTTGTGAGGGAGGACCGCTTCGCCTCCGTAGACCAGGAAGAACGGGGTCTCTCAAGTCGGCTTGGTCGCGTTTGTGTGGATGTACCACAACACGGACTGAAGCTCATCGTACCAACCTCTGCCGCAGGCCTCCAGCTTCTTCTTGAACGTCCTGGTCTTGAGGCCCCTCAGGACCTCTGCGTTGGCTCGCTCGGCCTGGCCGTTGCTTCAGGGGTGCGCCACCAAAGCGTAGCATATCTGCGTTCCAAGGTTAGCACAGTATGTTTTGAAGAGGTTACTGGTGAACTGCGAACCGTTGTCTGTGATAATGCGCTTCGGCACCCCGAACCGGCTCACGATGCCCCTGATGAACTTGACCGCGGAACCCGCGGGGATGGTGCGGACGGCCTCTACTTCAGCCCACTTGGTGAACTTGTCCACGGAGACGTAGAGGTAGCGGTAGCCCCCTGGCGCCTGAGGAAACGGGCCCAGGATGTCCAGCCCCCAGACTACGAATGACCACGAAAGGGGTATAGCCTGCAGGCCTCCTGCCGGATGATGGGTCTACTTGGCATGGAACTGGCAGGCCTCACAAGCCTTCACCAGTTCGACGGCGTCATTGAGTGCGGTGGGCCAATAAAACCCACTGCGGAACGCCTTGCCGACGAGGGTCCGTGATGATGAATGATGTCCACAGTCTCCGCTGTGTATATCTTCCAGCAATTCCTTTCCTTGCTCCCTGGAGATGCAGCGCAGGGATACATCGTTTGGTCGCTTTCGATAGAGCTCTCCATCCTTGATGCAGTATGCCGTGGCTAGCCGTGCCACACGCTCCGCTTTCTCCTCCTTCTCCGGCAGGGTCCCTTGTGTTAAGTAACTCTGGAGCTCCGTGATCCAGCACCCCTCCTGGGGTTCCATCGTCAGGAGTAGGCGTGCTCCTGAGGCCAGGCCACAGACCAGGGCTCCTGAGGCAGGTGGCTGGGGGAGCTCCTCCCGAGGCTGAGTCGTGTTTGACAATGACGGCAAGGCTGAGGGCTTGAAGAGCCGCTCCTCGAAGACGCCAAGCTCCTGAGGTAACCGCCTGGACGCCCGTTTGGCGATGTCGTCGGCCTCCTGATTGGTGCCACGGGGCACATGCTGCAACTCCAACCCCCAGAACTGCTTCTCCATCCTGCGGACCTCCGCAAGGTAGGCTTCCATGTGCTCATCTTTCAGCTCGTACACCTTGTTGGAGAAATTCACAAGGAGCTGCGAATCGCCCTTGATGGTGAGGCGTTTCACCCCCAGGGTAGCTGCGGCCTTCAAGCCTGCTATTAGACCTTCATACTCCGCTATGTTGTTGGAGACCTTTTCACCTTGCTGGAAACAGAGCTGTACAGCGTAGTAGAGCTTGTCCTGAGTGGGCGATATGAGCACCGCCCCAGCCCCAGCGCCATGCCTGGAGAACGCCCATCGAAGTACATGACCCAGCCTTCTGGCGCCTCGCTTCCCGGGGAGAGGGACCGATCCTCGTCGGCCTTGAGGCCTGTGGCCTCCGTCCATTCTGCCACAAAATCGGCTAATGTTGCTCCCTTGATGACTCTGGTCATGCTGAATTCGACTTGAAACGCTTGCAGTTCTATGTACCACTCAGCGACCCTTCCGGCTGAGTTAGGGCTCCTGAGCACTCTCTCCAAGGGGTATGATGAGACGACCTTGATGGGGTGACCCTGAAAATAGTGCCCCAGCTTGCGCGAGGCCACCAGTAGCGCGAGGAGGAGCTTCTGAGGCATGGGGTACCGTGCCATCATGTCCCGCAACACCGTGCTGACGAAGTACACTGGGTGCTCGACGAGGTTGTGTGCGTCAGTGCTGGTGACGCCCCCCGGAGACCATGGCGCCTCCTGAGGCAATGGGGCCTCCGGAGGCTGGCCATCTGGGAGAGGGGCTCCTTCCGCCTCCGGCGCACTCCTCTGCGGCGGCTGATCCTCCTTAGCCGCGGTGGCGGTTTCTGTGGGCCTTCCTTGTTCCTGTTTTGCCTTGTCCCGGGCTGCTGCTGTGGTTTTGATTCAACGCTCCTCCCTAACCGCCACCAGGGCTGCGCTGGCGGAGTAGGGAGTGGCAGCGAGGTAAAGCACCAGGGGCTCTTGAGGGCGTGGAGCCACCATGACCGGAGGGCTGGTCAGGTATCTCTTGAGATCTTGGAACGCCTTGTCGGCCTCTTCAGTCCATTCAAAGGGCCGCTTTTTCTTCATTAGCTGGAAGAAGGGTAGCGCCCGCTCCCCCAACTTGGAGATGAAGCGCCCTAGCGCGGTCACGCGCCCAGTGAGCTTCTGCATTTCTCTGAGGGTCTTTGGCGGGCTCATGTCCTCAACTGCCTTGACCTTTTCCGGGTTAGCCCCGATGCCTCGGTGGGACACGAGGAAACCCAAGAGCTTGCCCGAAGGGACTCCAAACACACACTTCTCTGGGTTGAGCCGCATGCTCACTGCGTTGAGGCTCGCAAAGGTTTCCTCTAGGTCTTGTATCAGGGTCCTGTCCTCCCGAGAATTGACCACTATGTCATCGACGTAAGCCTCGACGTTCTTCCCGAGCTGCGGGCCCAAGGTGATGTGCATCAGCCGTTGAAAGGTCGCCCCTGCGTTACGCATCCCAAATGGCATGCATGTGTAGCAGTACACCTCACACGGGGTTAGGAAGGCTGCCTTTTCGACGTCTTCTACCGCCATCTTGATTCGGTGATACCCAGAGAAGGCATCCAAGAAGCATAGCAGGTCGCATTCTGCGGTGGAATCGACGACTGGTCGATGCGGGGGAGCAGGAACGGATCTTGCGGGCATGCCTTGTTGAGGTTGGTGAAGTCGACACACATGCGCTCCTTCCCTCCCTTCTTTGGCACAACGACAGGGTTGGACAAACAATCTGGGTATCGGACCTCGGGAATGACCCCAGCGGCTTCTAGCTTGTGGGTCTCTAGGACGATGAAGGCCTGCTTTTCTGTGGACTGCCGCCTTGCCTTCTGCTTCACAGGGCGCACGTTGGGGCACACGTTGAGGTGATGCTCGATTACGCTCCTAGGGATCCCCGCCAACTGGTCAGGCTCCCAAGCGAATACCTTCTTGTTCGCGCGTAGGAACCTGAATAGGGCCTCCTCCTGCTCGGGCTCGAGGTTGGCGCCTATGGTGAAACTGGCATTGGTGGACCCGTCCTCATCGACGGGTATCTGCTTGGTTTCTGCCTTGTCTCGGGTGAACAACTGTTTCTTCTTGGCGGGTGCAGCCCCCTTGGGCTCGGGGGTCTCCGAGTCGGCGGGCTATGTCGACGCTGCCGTCTTGAAGGCGAGCTCGAGCACTTGCAGCGCGTCTCTGGTGTCCCCGTGCACGGTGAGGACACCGCTGCTCTCGGGCATCTTCATGAGGTTGTACGCCGGGTGCGTCGCGGCCATGAACTGGGCCAGCGCTGGATAGTCGAGGATGGCGTTGTAGGGGAGGCCGATGGGGGCGATGTCGAAGTCGACCAGCTCCGTGCGGAAGTTGTCGTAGGTGCCGAAGGTTACTGGGAGCCGGATCTGTCCCAAGGAGCTGGATGACCCGCCCCCAACGCCTGAGAAGGGCCGGCTGGGTTGCAGCCGTTCCAGGGGTATGCAGAGGAGGTTGAAGGCCTCAACCGAGAGCACGCTGAGGCCCGCGCCGCCATCGATGAGAGTTCTGGTGACGGCCACCTGGCAGATGGTGGGGGTGCATAGCATGGGGAGCGCACCCGAGCAGGCCGAGTTGGAGGGGTGGTTCTCCGAGCTGAAGGTCAGGCCGGCCTTGGGCGCCGCCCGGTCCGGGGGAGCCCCCTGCCATGTGGAAGCGACGCTGACCCGGCGGATGAACGGCTTGATGTGGTGACTTGTAGGCGGCGCCTGCGAGCCGCCCAAGAGGGCCGCGACGACCGTGGGTGTTGGTGTAGCGTGGTGGGCGAGGAAGAGGCTGCGGAGCTCTTCCCAAGAGGCCACGGAGGCTGCCGGCAGCTGGAGCAGCCATGCGCGCGGAGCGTCGGTGAGGGCCATGGGAAGCCAGTTGGCCATGACCCTATCATCACCTCCAGCTTCGAGGATGGCCTCCTTGTACGCCAGCAAGAAGGCCAGCGGATTAGTCGCGCCGCTGTAGCGCGGCGGCATCATTGGCTTGAACTTGTCTGGCCACCGTACCCATTGCAGGGCTGGGGCCAGGGCTCGGAGCCCCCTGGCCCCCGTGCTGGCGCCGGCGGCCGGAGCGGGCGATGCGCTACTCATCGCGGGGCAGGTCGTGGCGGTGGCGGAAGGGAAAACTCCGGTGCACCCCTACCTGGCGCGCCAAATGTCGGATTTCGGGTTCCGGCAGACCCTTGAGGTTCGAACACTGGGGTGCGCACGGAGATTTCGCCTTCTACCTACCTGCACCCCTCCGCCTCGCTAAGATCTAAACTATGGAAAGAACAGCACAAGAGACACAGGGTTTATACTGGTTCGGGCCACCGTTGTGGTGTAATACCCTACTCCAGTGTGTGGTGTGGTGGATTGCCTCTTGGGCTGATGATGATGAGCAATACAAGGAAGAACAGCCTCGCGAGGGTCTGTTCTTGGCTGGGGGGATGAACTGCTAGGAGGAGTTCAGTCGCCCCTCTCTCTCTCTCTGTGATGCTACTCGATCCGATCCTAGCTAGTTTCTCTCTTGGCTTCTAGATTCTCCCTTCTTGATTGCCCCCCTACCCTAGGGGTGGCTAGTCCTATTTATAGGCAAAGGCCCTGGGCCTCTTCCCAAATATTGAGCGGGAAGGGCGCCAACAATTGGCCATTTTGAAGGGGAACATCTGGTACACTTATCCTGACTAAAGTTGGTCCTCGCCTGCCAAAGGCTCTGGTGGTGACGATGGCTTGGGCTCCACAATGACTTCCTCCCTGCCGTTGGACTGGTCTTGGTCTCGTTGCACCGAAACGGGTGCCTTTACTTGATGCTCTCGCCTGCGCTTGCTCCCTTTGCACCAAAGAGGAAAGGAGGACACCGCGCGGGCTGGCGCCCACCTGGCGCCCTTGGTCGTCATGGCTTGCGTCACGGGCACCTCGTGAGGTACCCCGTCTTGATCTCTCCGCCTCCTCGTGAGCCAGCCTGATGAGGTTGTGCCTGAGGAAGCTCCGTGTCGTCCGCCCCGCGAGGCTTGGCCCCTCGCGAGGGTCTTGGGTCTGTGTTGATGAAGATGGGCCGTGCTGGGCCCCTCCTCGAGCCACGCCGCAGGTCGCAGGCAGGCAAGTCTGGGGACCCCCGTTCCCAGAACGCCGACAAGTTTGAATATAAATCTGAACAAAATTCGAAATTTGAAAATTTCAAAAAGTTGATGTGACAGGTTCACTGGATAGGTAAAACAAGATGAAGCTATAGGCGTTGGTTTCATCTAATTTGGATGAACGAGTAAAAAGTTATGGCTCTTTGAAAAATCAGGGCCAAGCTATTTTATGGAAGAAGAAAAATAGCTATGGCTAGGGTCTAATGTATAAATATGTAGACTAATTGATAATCTAATTATTTTATCGTATTAGTCTAAAAATAATAAACTACGAAAGTATAAAGAAAGATAATTTTATAAGGCAGAGAAAAGATGACTTTGGAGAAAGGAGACAATTTCCAAAAGTCGCGCCAGAGAGAAGAAAAATATTTTTATCTAGTCAAACCAAAATATTGATTTAATCCGAACCAGACGTATCAAAACGAGAGTTGTAAACACTAGACAAAATATAAAGCAACCGCCCATAGGGACCCGCTTGAAGACTATCAAACTCATATGCTTCTCCCCCTTTTGTCAGTAAGGACCAAAAAGGTTCGAAGACATAGAGCATCTACTCGTTCCCATGAAGAGTAGGTGAAGCAGCAGGGTCGTCGGTGGTGTTCGGCGGTGCAAAAGAACTCGGAGCAGTGCCGAAGCGCGCTGAAGGAGGGGGCGGTGAAGTAGCATCATCTTCGTCCTTGATCACTCTGGCATTCACAGTTGCCGCAGAGGAAGAGAACTCAGAGTCTTCAAGAGATGGAGTTCATCGCAGCACTGCCCTTCGAGGAGGTGTGGAGTCAAACTTGAAGCGTTCAGAGAAGCCATCCTCTTGAAGATCATCTTCAGAGCACATAAGCGTCAGCCCTTTCCATGTGCGTCGAGAGGTTTCATGTGCAACAAAGGAATTCTTTGTGGCAAGATTGCGAATGCGGTTGACATCCACCAAGAGGCTTTGCATTTGGCGCTTCAGCCAGTCATGATGCCTGTCCTGTTTCTGATGAAGAGCCACCAGAAGCTCTCGGTCCTTGAGAACACGAGTGTGCTTCTTGGGTCGTTGGGCAATTGTGCTTTCAGTGGCTTCAGTAAGGGCAGGATGTGGTGCACGCGTAGTTCTAGCCAAAGGATAAACACGAGTGATTGCTTCAACTCCTTCAATGTTCTGAGAGAAACTTTGATGCTCCGCATTCTTAAGACTAAGAGGCTCCTTGGCAGGCTCAGGATAAATAGCTTCAACGGACATATCCACATCAGGCAGAAAGATCCGATGATTGCGAGCAGATGGCTGATATGAGATAGCGGAGTGGAGTTTAATCAGCCACATTATCCATGGAGCGTAGAACTTCAAGCCAAAAAGATCAGAGCCTGATGCAGCAAGTTGGCGGATGAAGAAGTCTTGTGCATTGAAACATTTTCCATGAAGAATATAGAAGACCAAAGTCTTCATTGCACCTTCCAGCTTGGCATGAGGAGAATGTCCTTTGATAGGCCAGAGAGTTCGCCTTATGATGTGATAAATAGTCCGTGGCAGATACTCAAGGTCTTCAACAAAGAACTCCTTAGGATATGCAGCATCTTGTGGCAAGGGCTTCATCATACTAAACATCTGGCTCATGTTTGGTTCAGACTTCTGAAAGATGCTCTCCATAGCTTCACTGTGAAGCTGACAGCCAGGTTCGTAGAGATCGCCAGGAGTGGGCAGACCAGTGAGCTCAATGATATCAAAGGCTTTGGCTTCGTGATGAACATTTCCTGTCATCCACTCCAGGACCCAAGTCTTCGGATCTCTGTTGTTCCCACGGATGTGAAGTGTGGCATAGAATTGGAGCAGCAACTCTTCATTCCAGTGCTCTTGGTCAGTGACAAACGGCAACAATCCAACCTCTTTGAAGCAATCCAGAGCTTCTTCCAGACAGGGCAGACCAGCTATGGCTT